>NC_067478.1:34149065-34276565 GCF_947179515.1 Apodemus sylvaticus
TTAGTTCCTCTCAATAGAAAAGGAAAGACAATTTAATCTTTGTTGCAGAACAGAATATGAGTTCTATTGTGATAAAAATGTAGAGGTAAGGACTGGGGTGATGGCTCAGTGGTTAAGAGCACACACTATCCTTCTAGAAAGCCCCTTTGATTCCCAGCAACCATACACATTGGGTCTCATACTCAGTAAGTCTGTAATTCAGCTATAGGGAACCTAACCCCATCTTCTGGACTCTGCTGGCACTTCACTGCACTCCCCAATGCACAGAAAATCACTCCCCTATAAAAAAAAATACAAAATGTATCTCTCTATCTCTCTCTCTATATATATATCAGCTATCTATCTATCTATCTATCTATCTATCTATCTATCTATCTATCTATCTATCTAATGAAATGGCAAACAGGTATGGAGACATATGCCTGTAATCTTAGCACTTGGTAATCTGAAGCAGGAGGATTGTCAAAAGTTTAAGGCCAGCCTGGGATACAGGATGAGATCCTGTCTCACAAAAGAACAGATTAAAAAATGCAAAAGAAAATTCAGAGCTGCCAGAAGTAGAACCAGGGAGTAGGAGAGGCTGATGGGAAGTAGGGTCACTGAGCCTCAGAAGTGGGGGCCACTGAGCCTCAAAAATAGGGGTCACTACGCCTCAGAAGTGGGGTCACTGAGCCTTAGAAGTGGGGGACACTAAGCCTCAGAAATGGGAGGGTCACTGAGCGTTGGAAGTGGGGGCCACTGAGTCTCAGAAGTGGAGGTCACTGAGCCTCTCCAATTCAAATTGGAAAAGTATCTGGCAGAAATAGAAATACAGTGCTAGGTTGTTGCTTGTATTTATCTGAAGTTGTAACCAAAAGTGGACCTCCAGTTAGTACTCTGACTGTATTGACATTGTGTGTGTGGTGGGGAGTGGTTATTCTTGTCTTGTGTTTGTAACACTGAAGTGGAGGGGGAAGCTGTCAGAATCAGTTCTGTTCTTTTCCAACCTACATATCAAACATATTTGTGTCAGAAGAGCCTCCTGAGATCCTGGTATGCAAATGAGGACCCACTCTTTTTCGAATAACTCCTTTCTTTTCTATTGAATCCTATTTCTGTAGGAGGATTGACAAATGAATGTTCTCTATTATCAACCACAACTAAGTGCACTTTCAGGGGAGGGTGTTGGCAGAGTAGAATGGGACAGAAGACAATCTTTACTCTTAAGAGAACCTGGAGGGTGGGCCTAACTCTCAAGAAGAGACTCTGGGAAGTTGTGTTAACACCTTACCTGCTACCATGGCAGATGTTTTATAAGATCAGTTCAGAAGCTAAAGGAAAAACAGTTCATAGAATCAAACACGGGAAGCAGGAGCAATGTTAGATCCTGGCTCTTGGTAATTGGGGGAGGACCAAGACAAAAGAAGGAAGATGCAGAAAGGGCTTGTGTAGAGACTGGGGAGATGAACTAGATTTCAGTCTCCATGTAAAAGTATGATAGTGGCAGAGTACATCTGTAATCTCAGCATTGGAGAGGCAGAGATAGGTGGCTTTCTGGAGGACACTGGCCAGCTAGTCAGTTTAGCTGATAGCCCCCAGTCCCAGTGAAAGTGTCTAACAAAACAAGATGAATGACACCTGAAGATAATCCTCAAGGTTGGTGTCTGGCCTCCACATACAGCTGCATACAAGTATATGTGCATATACATGAACACCACACACACACACACACACACACACACACACACAGACACACACTGTCTCTTCATTTAATCAGAAGGGGCAGATCCTAAATCCAATAACAGGAAACACTGAGAATAAGTGACCAGGTATACAAGATAGCCAGAGGAGATCCAGTAGTGAGACATGCCAGAAGCTGGAATATATATATTCCAGTATATATATATAACTGGAAAAGATGAATCCTATCACATTTCAGAGAACATAGAACTCATATATCTGATTTTCTCACCATGGAGTTCACACAACAGTGGCATCTTCAGAATCAACGGAAGAACCCAGAGGAGAAGATGGAGAGAATTTCTTCATCCCAATGGTATTTTCCATGTTATAGACTGTGAGAGTTGATGTCTACAACTGGTAAAGAAGTGGAATATTGAAAGTTGTCCATTCAGATACCTAAATGTGAATTTCATAGCTGGAAAATTGAGATGGAGATCCAGAGTAAATGTGGCCATGCTCTCTGGGGATTTAAAGAGTCTTTCTGAGTTGTTCCTGTATTTGGAGAATACTCAGCCCCATAGGTTCTTGAGAAAGAAAACTTTGAATCCTTACCTCTCAGCTTTCTTGGTGTCTAGGATGTAGGAGAAGGACCTCTATTCCAGTTGCTTACTTGGGATTTGTTTAGAAATGGGTGATGGGAAAGGAGTCTGTGAGTGGAATTTCTGTTGCTGATTGATGCAGGTGCTTCTGAGGCTGCCAAGGACATGGCAGAACCAAGGGGTTGGCATCATCCTTGAGCAGGAGAGACCCAGGCTTTGGATTTGACCATCTTGGACTCTTACACTAAAGCCTTACCTCTGACAATAGTTCAGAGAGCAATGCACCTTTGGTGAATTCTCTTCCTGCTTCATCAGACTCCACCTCCATGGCTTGCAACTCTGAACCCTGACATTACCATGGAATGTGATGAGCAAAGGCATTACTCAGCCCCACTTCCCGTTAAGGACATATCCACTCCACAGAGAGACCTTCACCCCAAAGTTGAAGTTATTGACATTTTGTTTCCAAGGAACTAGCTAGCTTTGACTCTGACTTAAAATGTCAGAAACATCTGACAATGTAATTATGATTGTGTACCAGTTATCTCCTAGAGTGCAAAATGTAGATTTTTTTTTCTTCTGTTCTTTTCTACTGAACTTCTTGTGAGTGGGTGGGCTTTTGTGCCTGTATGAGATCATGGAAGAGCTACGGTCTGGGTACCTGAAGGAAAAAAACATTTCCATTGTGTTCGTTTCAAATGTTCTTAAATCAGGTTGTTCTTTAAAAATTTTAGGAGAAATTCAGATTCACTCTGAAAGTGCTTGTCTACTAAAATGCACCCAGTTCAATATTTCTTGAAGGATCATTTTGGAAGGGACAGAAATGACAGTAGAAAGGTTCAAATTCAAAGATGTAATTTGGCAGAAATTATATTTTGGGAAGTCCAACTGGGAAGAAACACCCGAAAACAGATTTTTTTTCCCTAGATCTAAGACCAGAATTCTAAAGCAGTCTACAAAACCAGAAAGCTCAAGCCCAAAGCACCTCACCTTCCTTAGTCAGATCAGTAGTAGACAGGTACTTAGTGGTGGTGTTCACTACAGTTGTCAGCAATAGTGCTCACTGTGGTGGTCATTGATGCGGTCAGCTATGGTGATCACTGGAATGGTCAGTCTGTCCCTGTGGTGGTTAGCCTGCTTTGATAGTCGTGCATAGCTGTTACTCTGGTAGTCACTGAGGCAGTCAGCCATAGTGGTCACTGTCACGGTCACTGTAGTGATCATTCGCAGTGTTCACTGTGATGGTTAATCGTGGTGGTTACTGTGATGGCCAGTTGAAGTGGCCTCTGGGTTGGTCAGATCAACAGTAAATTGGCTGCCAGGGCAGTGAGAAAATTCCTCCTCAATCTTTTGTAATATATGACCATAGAGAGACCAGGCAGATTTTCTCAGAGTACAAACATGGGGGCATCCAGAGTTACCAAGAAATTCATCCTAGGGACAAAATACAGACTCTTTATTACTTCAGTGTGGCAAGATGTAGTTTATAGTACCAACCATGTTTGCCCTTTGTTTCCATGTTCTCAGCAGAGACACATATGTGCCTGTGCCTGTCTGTCTCTATGTGTGTGTGTATTCATATCCCTCGACACTGTATATTGTGTGTTTAGAAGTGGTTACATTGTCACTTATGACCACTAGGAACCACTTCAGATATGATTACCTCAAAAATACAGTACTTGGGGGATCCTGGGCTTAGAGCTAGAAACAGTAATTAGTATTGCTTTGGGATTGTCTTCTGTTATGGATGTTAAATTTGTTATACTTGTATTATGGTGAAAAAGTTGAGTCTTGGGTACAATTCTAGAGAATTAAACAGATTTATAGAATTATATTATAATTATTATTACTTTAAAATTTTTCTAATGTATTGTTCTAGTATGTGTGTGGTTTGTGTGTCTGAGTGTTGGCTGATGAGAACAATTTCTCCTTCTTGTTGTGGGTTCTAGGTATCAAACCCAGGTTGTCAGGTGTGTGCAACCCAAACTCTTACCTCCTAAGCTCTGTGCTGGCCCCATTTTCAGTTATATTTAATCTTTTTTGCCACTGATGGGTCTTATAAGTCATTTAAATTGAACATTATCAATTTGAAAAAAAGAGAAAGATAATTGTATGGCACCATAAATTGTTGTAGAAAACTCTACAGAAACATCACTCATTTTGCTGCGAGCCAGCATGATATAGATTTCAAATCCAGCCATGCATAGGGGAGAGTCACAGAGATGAGCCTCCCTCCTGGGAATAAAAACAACATGGGATCCTAACGGAGAAGTGACAAAGGGAAGAGGGGTAATGCATTGAAGGAGTCACAGGACCATGCTGGGCGGGGTTTATCCTAGGAGTTACAGAGAATACAATATTAGCAAATGGTTTCTTTATATTCTATTTACTGTCACTCCTAATTTTAAGATGTTTAATCAAATTAGGCTTGAGGAAAATCTTAATAAAACATTTACATCAATGAAACAAAAACACATCTCAAACAGAAACCCTGTATTATTCTTTATGATTAAAAACTTATTAACATCATTTAAATAAGAAAGAAGATAAGGGCTTACAGGCTCATCATTATCATCTGAGCTTTACTAGAGTATTAAAATGGAGGTATGTGAATTGCCAGCCAAGATGTGGAAACGTTCTGAATGTCCACAGACTTACGGATGGGTAAAGCCAGGGGGTACATAACACAAATGGAATACTAGTCAGCCTGTAAAAGGAAGAAACTCCTGTCATAGTTGACAAGATGTATGAACCCAGAGAGTGTCATGCCAAGGAACACAAGCCAGTCAGAGAAACAAATCCTGCATGATTCCACTTGGGCCAGGCATGTAAAGTGGTCAGTCAAACAGAGAGGCAAGCTCAGAATGGTCCCTCCTGATGAGGAGCTGCTGTTAAATAGGCACTGCCTGTCAGTCACTCAGAATGGCAGCTGGAGGGAGGGGCTGATGAGGAGCTACTGTTCAATAAGCAGGACCTGTCAGTCACTCAAGGATATCTCAAAAGATCCACTGTACACAAGGATCCACTGTTACACACCTGAGAACTTATCAACAAGTAATATTCTGCCTGAAGTTAACAGTGTAAAATGGCACATCCAAAATTAAGAGAAATAGGATTCTGGGTTTTTTTTTCTGTTTTTCATAAATTCACAAAAGTGAATAAAAATGGTAAACCTGTTAGGTATTTTTTTCCTCTCTTGTTGCAATAAAATTCCATGACCCGAAGGCAACTTGGGGGAGAAAAGGGTTTACTTGAGCTGTGGTCCATCATGGCGGGAAGTCAAGGCAGGAACTGAGATGGAGACATGGAGGGTGCTATTACTGGCTTTCTCAGCCTCCTATCTTAGACAACCCAGGACTACCTGCAACAGGAAGCACCACCCACAGTGGGCTGGACCCTTTCACATCCATCATTATTCAAGAGAACACTCCGTAGCTGGGCCGACTGGCCAGTCTGAGGAGAACATTTTCTCACCCGAGGTTACCTTTTCCACAGAAACCCTAGCTTGAGTTAAGTCGACAAAACACTAACCAGCAGCAGAGGCAAAATTATCATTTCAAGTGCTGCACCTTTGTAACTATGAGGCTCAAGGAATTAATTGAAAAGCTGTTAACAATAGGCAGAGCACTCGTGGAGGCTGCTGGCTCCCAAATCAATACGTGAAAATCAATAACTTCCTGAGTGAAAGAACACTTGGCTAGTTGATGCGATGGCACTGGAATGTGAAAGGAAAAAAATGCTCAATCTCATTTAGAGCTAATGAAATCAAAGTAAACAAGAGTTTGGTCTCGCTTATTAGATTGGTAAGGCTAAGGATCGACAGTAACTACAGTTAAAGTGCTAGAAAATGGGTGTTCTTATAAAGTGTTGGTGAGGCTATAGAAATGGTGCAGCTTATTTGATAGCCAATTAAATATTATTTAGCCAGATAAAAACACATGTCCTTTCCCGTGGGCTTTTGCAGGCTCAGAACTTATTCAACAGGTAATTTTCATACACACAAAGACAAGCATAAAAGGGTGTTTATTGCAGCATGATTTGGAACAGTAATTGACTTGTAGTCAGATGTGTCCTCGGCAAGCTGAAAACACAGCCACGGAATGACGCAGCAGCTATGCTGCTTCTAGCTGTAAGCCTAAAGGAAGAACATTCATCACCCTGCAGAGAGAGCTGCACTGGCGCTCAGAGTACCAGTCAGCCCTTAGAATAGAATAAAATCATGCCAGTTGCAGGAAAATAGATGGAACCAGAGATCAGCATGTTAGGGGAAATAAGCCAGACCCAGAAAGACAAATAATTACCTGTTTCTCTCTTATTCAGCACCTAGACTTATGACAAAGCAGGTGAGAACAAAAGGAAAGAACTGGAAGTTTTGGAGGGGGAAGAGGACCAGTGGGAGGGTCTAGAGGGCAGGAGAGAGTGATGTGAGGTAGATAAGATTCAAGTACACGAAGCGTATGCGTGAGAATATCATCTCAATCCATCTTTTTGTTCAACAAATCGACACTTAATAAAAAAAAAGAACTGGAGAAATGATTACATATACTTAGAGTAGAGTACCGCTTGGCTGATTAAACAGATTGTAGAAATCATTTGCACAGATACAGAAAAAAAAATATCGTAGTCAAATCCTACTTGCTATAGCATCATGCTTGAGGATGGGTAATTTATTTTTTATTTTTATTTTACTGTGCAAATTTTATTTTTATCTTTTTTTCAGTTGGCATACAAAATAATGGGTTTCACCACAACGTTTTCACATATATGTCATTGTGTTTGCTCATATCCATCCCTCTCCTCTTGCTCACACTGGCATCCCTTTGAATAGTCTTCTAAATGCTTTTATGTCATATGTGTATGTATGCATGTAATTATATATGATATATGTCATTATCATATATGCAGGTCCACATGGGAGAGAAAACATATCTGTATCCCTCCCCCACCATTACCTTGTCTTTTCTCCTCCACCTTTCTTCTAGACAGCTTCGCACTACCCAGCCCTTCTACTTCCATGAGACTTGGTAATTTAGGAAATTACAGAAACTTTCTGCTCACAATTCTGGAGGCCGAGAAGTTCAAGTTTAAGGGACCAGAAGATCTCCTATTTCGTGAGGGATCAGTGCATCCTTCAGATGGCTCCTTTTGTGTACCAGATCTCCCATTCCTACCATGTGGCCAGAACCCCCATGATATGATTGTCTCCCATTGGCCTCCCTTGTGTTAGGAATTAGGGTTCTACACATGTATTCTGAGGCTCACAAATATTCAGACCATCAAAACCTCCAATATAAATATCAGGAGAAACAAAACCAGAGGGCTGGATATACTTCTATTTCTCCATTTCTGGAAACACAAACCCTTATACAATGTGATCAGAAGCCGGGAAGAAAGGAAACATCTCTCTCTGTGTTACACCAGGCATCAGTTGCTTCTTAATGAATATGGCCAGGACAGTCATCTGATGAATGGCTGTAGCATTCATTTATTCCCTTCATATATATAATGCTTGTGGATGGATATCCCACAGCTTGTGCTTCTGCCCATGGCTTCACATCAGGCGCTGTTCAGCTCCATAGGATACAGCAGGGAGCAAGACCTGGCCATTCAATCTTTTCATGACGATGCTCTGAGATGCTCTTGGTTGTTAGTACCATGCCACCTCTGTAAGTGAAGTTTATGGACCAGAAGCTTCGGGATGGTCCAGAGCATCATCGCAGATTCCACCCAGACATGCTGACATCACAAAAGCTCCCCAGGAGATTTCTGCTCACTGCAGTTTGAAAGCTTGGTTCTAGGGGGTCATCCCTGCATCACCCCACTCTCCCACACTCAGATACAGTTCCTGGCTTATGAGAGACGACAGTCACAGATGCAGTACGGAGTGCATACAGTGAAGTACTGGGGAGACAGAGGTTAAATCCACAGTCCAAATTGTACTATAACTTTGTACTAATTTTTGTCCTGCCTTTTCTCCCAGGAGTTAACAACTAAATAGCTTTGCTGTGTTGTTGCTATAGCAACAGAATCCAGGAGCGCTTTTACCATTTCCCATTGCAATAGCCTCCTGACTATCTCCCCACCTCCAAGCAAGCCTGCTTTTGGTTAATCAAAGCTGAAATCAGACACGTGGCAGTTGGGGCAATCACAGTCCCTGGATGATACAGCAGGTGCAGTAATTGCCTAACTTTGCATTACTGTAGATCTATATAGAATTATGCTCAATTGACTCCCAAATTTAGCACAGTCCTCCCTTCCAACAGGGAGAAAAATAGCTTCTTTGACAATTTTGTGTTTTCAATTTTTAATTTCTGGAGTTTATTTTTCTCTAGAAATACAATAAAAACTATTAAAAATGAAAATGAGTAAAAATTCTCGATCAGGCCCAAGTGCCCCTGTTAATTGACTGGACAATTCTATTTTCTACGAAAGGGAAATGAGATGATGCAGTAAAGTACCGGGCCCAAAGCCCTGCACATAGTGAGTGGGTCTACTATCATTGAGGAACCTGGGGCCAACATCATCATTTAGTGGTTCTGTTGTCAGTGAAGCACACGGCACCAGGTCCAGCACATGAGTCTATATCATTTACAAGGCACCCGGCACAGAGAAAACATTTAGTGGGTCAACCATTGAGGGAATTTGCCATTTGCCTTCTCCCTGGGGGAGGCTTTGAGTGTGCTTCTCTTGTCTGGGGACAAGGGGATCATGTGGATCACTTTCCTGATTTCCAGCAAGGCCCAGTCATTTGGATTTTATGGATGTGACATTATGGTCTAAAAAAGTGATATAGGGTCATATGGCATATAACTGGCAGAGAAGAATTACATAGATTTAGATACGAGGTTTTTCTCTCTGAAGTTTCTATTATAATATCCTTTGAAATGCCATATTCTGTTGAGCTGTGCTGCAGCAAAGTGTGCACACTTCCATGTACAGGCCAATGGAGTGCCACATATGTGTAGCCCACGTAGCCAGAACCTACAAGGCATAAATGTGACCAGCACCTCCATAGGCAACCTCCCTAAAAATACCCTTCCAAAGGTATTGTCAATTGTAGGCAGATTAAATGTATACAACACATGGCTCTGAGGCTCAGCTGTCAGCCCCACTTTCTTACACACATGAAGTCTGGAACTTTTGTAGTAATAGCAGTAGCATCTAATAATATGTATTGGCTGTTTCCTTTGTGCCAGGCACTGTGCTCAAAGCATCTACCCATCTATCCAGTTATCCATCCATCCATCCATCCATCCATCCATCATTTATATTTGTCATCTGTCTATCTATCTATCTATCTATCTATCTATCTATCATCTACGTATCTATCATTTATGTATCTATTTCTGTATATCTATGTATCTATCATCTATGTATTCATGTATCTATCAGTCGTCTATGTATATATCTATGTATGTATCTATCATCTATGTATCTATGTATCAATCTGTGTATGTATCAATCCATGTATCTATGTATCTATGTATCTATCTGTATATCTATGTATCTATCTGTGTATCTATGTATCAATTTATGTATGTATCTATGTATCAATCTGTGTATGTATCAATCCATGTGTCTATGTATCAATCTGTGTATCAATCCATGTATCTATGTATCTATGCATCTATCTGTATATCTATGTATCTATCTGTGTATCTATGTATCAATCTATGTATGTATCTATGTATCAATTTGTGTATGTATCAATCCATGTGTCTATGTATCTATTTATGTATCTATGTATCAATCCATGTGTCTATGTATCAATCTGTGTATCTATGTATCAATCTGTGTATCTATGTATCTATCTGTGTATCTATGTATCTATCTGTGTATCTATGTATCTATCTGTGTATCTATGTATCTATCTGTGTATCTATGTATCTATGTATCAATCTGTGTATCTATGTATCAATCTGTGTATGTATCTATCTGTGTATCTATGTATCTATGTATCTATCTGTGTATCTATGTATCTATCTGTGTATCTATGTATCTGTGTATCTATGTATCTATCTGTGTATCTATGTATCTATCTGTGTATCTATGTATCTATGTATCAATCTGTGTATCTATGTATCAATCGTCTATGTATATATCTATGTATCTATCTGTGTATCTATGTATCTATCTGTGTATTATGTATCAATCTAGGCATCTATTTATCTATCATTAATTAATATATCTATCTAGCATTTATCTTTTTACCTACCTACCTGTCATTCTCTGCAGAGAACTGACTTCTCAATGCGGAGCTGGCTGAATGGTCCCTGCTACTTCTCTGCATCTGATGCTGGATCTTAAATTCCACTGAGTATGCAGCTGAGAAGGGAGTTACATGAAAAGTAGAGAGGAGGAATTACCCAGAATCAGTAAACACAAACTGGAACAAAGTGACTGAGCTAACTCCATGCCTGTTTGCTCAGAGCTGAGAGAGGATCTGAGGTTCAAGACTTATGGTTTTAAATTTGGGGAAATTCCAGGTAAATCTGGGGAATTTCCAGAATGTTATGGTTACTCTAGTTGGACGTCAGAGAGATGGCGGAAAACGGTCTGCTCTTGCCAACCTTGACAATACGGTGTCTTACAGAAGAAGCTGATACCCAGTTGTGGTTCTAAATAATAGATATGGCTCAGAAGTGGAGCATGGATATGCCCCAGAAAATGAGGAAGCTAAAGAGGGACTTAGAGGGAGGAACAACTGTAGGCTCCACCCCAAGGAGTTAAAAGACAATTAGTATCAGCCACAAAATGGATGCCAGCTTCACTTT
Source organism: Apodemus sylvaticus (assembly GCF_947179515.1). Lineage (NCBI taxonomy): Eukaryota > Metazoa > Chordata > Mammalia > Rodentia > Muridae > Apodemus > Apodemus sylvaticus. The sequence continues at coordinate 34,160,101 of NC_067478.1, forward strand.
TGCCTGTCCAGGAAAGGCATAGAGTTGGCCAAGTTTGTAAAGCCATTCCCCTTTCCTTCTGTGGGAAACTGAGCCTCAGAAGGGCAAAGCCACTTGCCAAAGGCCCAGAGAGCTAGCAAGAAATCTTGGATCTGGAGCTCTGTCCCAACCAGTCTATGTCTCACAAGCTGTGGGAAGTTCATGCTGTCAACAGATGGGGTAGGGATGGGGCTTCCAAATTCCATGTATAGTAGTCAGGGCTCAGGTGAGAGCCCCTGAACACATACATAGGTATGTGGTGTGGGCTGGTATTTGTATTGCTCTGACGTTAACTGGGCTCGCTATGGTGCCCATTTCACAGGTCGTCTGTGTGGGTTAAGGGAGTTGATTGCAGGACTCCAGAATCCAGTGTGCTACTCAAGAGTGTGCAGGTGTTGAGGATTCACTCATAGAAGAAATGCTTTCATGGGTGGATGATGGAAAAGGTACTTTTACCCCAACTCTGGGAGTAGCCTCTCAGGCCAAGAGGATCAGATGAGGTAGGGTGGAACCCACCTCTGTAGTTATATAACCACCTCATGTGGTTATAGAGCTGAGTTGGGGGTTACTACCAGACCATGGGAAATGAACTCCCGGAGAAGTTTTTCAGGCCCCTTTCCCAGCAGCACAGCAGAGGAGAGTCATTGTTGCACCTCCCTGCCAGCGTTCAGCACTGGGTGAGTCAGCAGGACACCTGTACATCAGGATAGACCATGAGCTGAAGTAGAACAAGCTCTTCACAGCCAGCTTTGCCGCAGGCGCTGGGGGCAAATGTACCAGTTTCTCAGGGCTTGCTGCTAAATTTAGAATCTACCTTCTTAGTGAGCTCAGCCTGTGTTTAGTCAAAAGTAAAATCCAGGACTGATGAAATACACTTACCTATGGCTGTCCGGTTGGCTCAGGGGGTTTAGAGGGAGGCACACAGATGGGAAGTTGACAGTCACAGGCTGTGCCTAGGTGACCGCGGCAACTGTCTGACAGAGCCATGGCAACAGCTGCCCCAGATCTAGTGACCCACGGCACTCTCAAATCAGGGCCGGTTCAGAGCATGTCATCTGGAAGCTTCTACTGCCTTGGGAATATAGCACCAGGAGGAATGGATTGATGGTAGGGTCTTTTGAACCCTAGCGGTCTTTTCTGCTGCTTCCAGTGAATCAGTTATTTTTCAAGGCCAGGACAGATCTTTGGCTTAGTGGAAGTCAGCAGTTGGGGACCCAGAGGGTATGTTTGTATGTGAGCGTAGGAGCTGCCAAACCAAGCAACTGGAAGTTTCTATCCATCAGGTCATGAAATCAATTTAGTGGTTCACAACCAGCATTTAAGGGAATGAAAAAAAAAGAAAATAAAAGAGTGCTAGGAAAAGAAAGACTGGCTGGGGTTTTGAAAACTGTCATTCGAGAAGGTGAACACTCAATGGTAATATAAAATAAGGCCAAAGTCTGGTCCAGAGAGGCTCTAACACAACAGAATCCCTTGAATTGTGTGCTTCCCATGCAAGTATGAGGAACCGGGTCTAGATCCTCAAGACCAGTATAAAAAGCTGGGTATGGTGGTTTACATTAGTAATTAGGATTACATACTTGTCATCCTAATGTGGGGGAGGTGGAGACAGGGGGATCACTCACTGTAGCTACTTTCCAGATGGTTTTGAATTACTAAGCTCCAGGTTCTGTGTCAAATTTAAGGTGGGGAGTCCTAGAGGTGGAAAGATAGAAAATACAGCCTCAGTCTCTAATGACCCCAAGAAACCAAAAGTTTAAAATGCTATCTTGCTCCAAAGAAGCTCTAATGCCAGCCTTCTAAGGAGCCCCAAACACTTCACATTCCAGAGCCTGCCCTTTGTTAAGAGCTAGGCAAAAAGGCCTTGAATAAGTGATCCTGGCCCCGTAAGTAAGGTAGCTAGAAATGAGCTAATTATCTGTTTACCTTGCTTCTGTAAACTGCTAACGCCATTACCCCCCAACTCAATATTTTTAGACCCCAGCAATTAGCTTAGCACTGAGTCACTGAGTAACTTGCCTTTCTGCCCTCAGCTTGAGACCTTGGGCCTCAAGAGATAGCTCACCCTGTCCCAGGAGCTAGCTCATCTGATGACTGGCCCAACGTTTAACTCTACAATGCCCCAAGGATGTTTGCTCCAGATAATCATTAGCCTTCCTTAAGGCATAAACTATTTCCTGACTTGTTCATTCTGTGCTTCCCGTCCAGTGCATGATTATCCTCCACCCCTTGCCTTGTGGTTTTCCCTTAAATACCCCTGACTTGAGTTGCTCAGGGTCCACAGTCCTCTAGACCTGCGCGGTGTACAGCTGTGGATCCCAGAATTCTGGAATAAAGAAATACTCATGTTATTGCATCGAGACCGTTTCTCAAGAGTGATTTGGATGTCGCCTTCTGAGGCGTGGCTGTGCTGGGGCACCCTCGGTTTTTGGGGGTCTTACAGAGGAAGACACTTAACATTGAGTTCTGGTCTCCACATACATGTGTACACACATGAGAGCACACATATAGGCGCACCCTCCACCTCTACCATGCACAAAGAAGAGCCTGGATTTGAACCCTGGATCCCCCATCTGCTGTGTAGCCCTGGCCCATGTGGCAGCTCCAAGTCTCCATCTCTTTCCTCCTTTCTTTTAAAATGGACACCATTTTTCTCTAAAGGCTATTAATAAAAGCCAGAGCTGATATTTGCCCAAGGTTGAGAATGAGTAGTAGGTGCTTGGAACCTGGAAGCTACCTAACAAAGAACACCGGGAGAGCTGGGCAGGGGTGGGGGATGGTGTCGAAGCTTGCTTGGGACCCAGAAGAAAATGTTCAGCAGAGTTGACAGCTAAACAGACCCACCATATGTAAAGAGGCATGTGGAGGACAGATGACGAGTACAAGGGGTCCTTTAGAAGAGCAGCTGTGGCATTGGGCTGGTACTCACAGGAGTGAGTAGCAGGTAGGATGTGATAGGACATGGGTGTGGCTCTGGATATTGGGGCCTTTTGATGGTGAAGGTTGAAAGGCGATGCTTTCGGGACTGAGCATCATCCTTGAGGGGGGGCAAAAGGATATCTGTTATTGCATATGGCTGCTGATTTATTTTTTCTGGGGGAGACACACAGCAAGTCCATTTACTCCAGACAAGACACCAACTAAAGAAATGATTCCATCTAAGTCTAGTTTGGTGAGGCAGTGAGCTTGTGGAAATTACATACAGGAACATGAGTGACTCTCAGGTAGCTGAATTCCTGAAATGCAGTTCCATCCCAGAATGGATGAAAACTCACAAAAGCATTGTCATTAGATTCTGCTGTGTAATCTGTGGGCAGTTACATCCCTGAAGAGCCTCTGGTGCCTCAACAATTGTTTAGGTCTGCTATATTTTGGGTAGAAAGAGGCACCTTGTGAGTCTCTGCCTCCTTCCATGAAGGGTATCAATATTCCCAATCTTGTGAGGGTTTGAAGTGGATGATCCAGTTCAAGATGTCATTAACCCAACCAGAATGGATTGGCTACTTTTCTGTGGCTGTGATAAGATACCATGACAAAAAGCAACTTTCAGAAGTAAGAGTTTAATTTAGTTTACAGTTTCAGAGAGATAAGTGGGAGAGATGGAGGCAGGCACGGGAGTCTGAGCGATCACCTCTCCATCCCTGCACAGAGATCAGAGATGGGGAGCTGGAAGTGGGGTGAAGCTATGAGCTCTCAAAGCCTGCCTACAATAACTCGCTTCCTCCAGCAAAGCTGTATATTACCCCCCCCCCCCCCCCCCGAACACAGCACCACCAACTGGGAACAAAGCGTTCAAATACTTGAGACTGTGGAGGACATCTCATTCAAACCACCTCCCTAGAGGAGATAGCCACCCACCAATGTCCCTGCCAAAATCGAAGTATTGGACTTACTGGTTAATGGGATTGCATTGAGAGGTAGGACCTTGAAGAAGTGATTACGTCATAAGATCTCCACTCTCATGAATGGGGCTGAGGCTTTTATAAAGAGGCTCCTTGTAACATTTGCTCACTTGCCATTTTGTCTTCTATCATGTGAACACGGAGTGAGAGGACTCTCATCTGGCCAATATCTTGAATTCTGACTTTTTGGCTTTTAGAACTAGGCACAATATACTTCTGTTGTTTATAAACATGCACCCTTAGATTCTGTGTTATATATCAGGACAAATGAACTAAGGGAGGGTCCCAGTGGGGAGATATGATCAGATTTTCCTTGGGTGTAGCTTCTGTGAGGTTTTTCACCCCCCCAAGGTTAATTTCTAAAATGTTCTCTATTTGGAGGTTCATCTCACTATGTTGAGCTAGTGAGAAGTCCTCTATTGGCTGGCTCGTTAAATTTAGCCTCATAAGAGAGGGTATGGACTTGATTGTCTGGGCTATCCTTGTCTAGGAGTGAGCTCAACATTCCTGGAAGTAAGCAAGTAGAAGCTAATATAGCTCTGGAGAACAATAGAACGAAATGCCTTTGGAGGGCTCACTTGTTACAGGAAAAGACATCCTGAGAGTTGTCCTAGAAATCTCTCTTTTCTCTCCACACTGAAGTTTGACGAGAGGGTCTGGGCCAGAGGGACATGCATGGTTTGAGCCCAGGCATCTTCCAGAGTGCCACAAGGAGAATATAATGTTGGGTTTCTATTGATGCAAGCTGTCCTATGCGAGGAGGCAGAGACCCCATGAATACCTGCCAGGTTGACACATGACCTGGCTTTCTAATCCTCATGCATGCATTTGAAACCTGGGCTGGGTACCTTTAGACAGCTGTGAAACTCGTGGGTCTGAGACACAGAGGTTCCAAATGGAGGATGGTCCAGTAGGATTACTGTGGGCTGTAGAAACAGGCAGGTATGTGAAGAAATCAATAACTAGTAGTTGTGGTGGTGGTGGTGATGATGATGATTGATGATGGTGGTGGTGATAGGGACACTTGAACATGCACACTATTTTTATTAGTTATCACAAAATGCATGACCCATGACCCACTCAAAAACCTTCCATCAGGGTTTGAATTGCAAAGGGCTCAAGATGGCCCGAGGTAAGCTTCTAAGTAAGGACTGTGGCAGCATCCAGTTATGGCCAGTAAGGCATACAGGGACATAGTCAACCATGTTGACCAGGCCTAGGGGATCCTTAGGATATCTGTTGAAGAGGTTCAGGTTTCCTGGGGGAAGGGGATAGTTTCATAGGTGAAAAAGTACTGAGGACAAAGTGGAAGTTTGGAAGGGGTGGGGGTTGGACAAAAAGACCTTGGTAGTAGGATGGTTCCTTGGTAGTAGGATGGTACCTTGGTAGGAGGATGGTACCTTGGTAGGAGGATGGTACCTTGGTAGGAGGATGGTACCTTGGTAGGAGGATGGTACCTTGGTAGTAGGACGGTACCTTGGTAGTAGGACGGTACCTTGGTAGGAGGATGGTACCTTGGTAGGAGGATGGTGCCTTGGTAGTAGGATGGTACCTTGGTGGGAGGATGGTACCTTGGTAGGAGGATGGTACCTTGGTAGGAGGATGGTATCTTGGTAGTAGGATGGTACCTTGGTAGGAGGATGGTACCTTGGTAGGAGGATGGTACCTTGGTAGGAGGATGGTACCTTGGTAGGAGGATGGTGCCTTGGTAGGAGGACGGTACCTTGGTAGGAGGATGGTACCTTGGTAGGAGGACGGTACCTTGGTAGGAGGATGGCTTAGTGAGTGGAAGTACTTGCCACCAAGCATGGTGGACTGAGTTTAATCCTTGAGATCCACATGGTGGGAAGGAAGAACTAACTCCTGCAAGTTGTCCTCCCCACCCCTCACGTGTTATTAATGTACACTTCCTGTGGGTTCCATTCCTCCTGCTCCCAGTAGGTTTTGGATGCCCGCCACCTCTGTTGTGAGCTGCTCCCACTCACAAAGTCCACTTGAGGGCTAGAAGGGAGGCCACAGAGATAGATAGATACAGAGTGACCCTACCTCATGATGATCATGCCTTTGCCATTCTCCATTCTCGGTCTTTGAGTGAGAAGCCTGGCTTCTGCTTCTCACCCTAAGCTGACTCCCGGCCCCACCCCCCCTCCCGGGCTTTCTGAAGATACCAGATTGTTGGAGACTCCCACATGGCAGGGAAACACAGAAAGCTTCCAGAATTCAAGTGGCTTCCAGCCAATACCAGGCAAGAAACTAGGGTCCTCTGCCATATAGCCACATGGAAATGAATTGTGCTAATAACCCAAGTGAACTTGGAGCTGGACCCCTCCCCAGTCAAGCTCCATATAAGAATGCAGTCCTGCCGGCACCTCCATTACATCCTGGCAAGACCCAGAACACAGAACCCGGCTCAGCTGTGCCTGGACTCTTGCCCCACGGAAAGGGCAAGATGGTAAATGTTTGCTTTTCAAACTGCTAAATTGCGATAATTTACTACATAGCATAGAAAACTAATAATATCCGTTTCCAACAGTAAGTATAGTTTTTATCTGTTCAGTCTACTGTTCCATTTCCATTTTGTATTCTAACTAATATATTAACATATAATAAACTTATACAGTGCCAACATTTTAGAATTTGGAAAGGATTAATATGAAAACATCTTCCCTTGTGCCTTGTTCCCAGTTACTCAGTTTCTCTCCCTAGGGTAACACGTGCCACCAGTTTCTTATTTATCTTTCCAGAAAGTTCTCCCATCTGTTTGCAAATTCCCTTCCATATGTAGCTCTCTTTGGCATTGCCTGCACCTTCCTCCATAGACTGCTCTGCCTTTGATAGTCAGGCTTGGAAATCAGTCTTTATCATTCCTGTCTTGTCTTTTGAAAAGATGGATGGTTTGTAATTTAGTGGCCAGTCTCCAGCTGATGGATTTTTTTCAAGTGGTGTCTAATTTTTTTTTAAACAAACAATATTGGAACATGAGTTGGTGCCTTTGTGATAAGATAAAAGTCTGTTCTGCAGGCGAGATGGAATTTTGGAGTGTTAAAATAGGTATCTTTTTAATATTGTTATTGCTTTTCTTCCATAAATTTGTAACCGCATTCTTCTATAGCAGCTAAATTAGAGAGTCTGTTTCTTTTACTCTCACCAAGCAATAGCCGTATTTTTGGCCCTTGACACACTATCAGGTAGAAAATATTTTGTTGGTGCTTTAATTGGACGCTGAGAACTTCCATGGATTAAGCAACTTTCTGTTTTCTTTCACTGAGCTTGGTTCATAGTCTTTACCCATTTTCTTAATTGCTTGTGAGTCTTTTATTTCATTTTGCCAGATTGATGTGTAGAGTGCTGTATCTATTAGAATAATTAGCTTTTTCTTTGGCATTTGAATTGCAAATTCTGTGTTTTTCTCCACCACATTTTGACTTTGTTTATGAGTCTTTGCAATATTTATTCCTTCAAAGTCATATTTACCACTTTTCTCTCCTTCTTCTTTCTCTTTCTCCTTCTCCTCTTCCCCCTCTCCCCTCTTTTTCTTCTCTCACCTGCTTTTTTTTTTTTGCTGGACTTGAGTCATACTTATAAAGTTCTTCCCTACTCTGAGAAAAATAATAAAAATGTCCAATTATTACACTTCAAAAATGTCAGTTAAATATAGTGCAAGGAAATTGGTCCCTTTGAGACCGACCAACAAAAGAGCCTTTGCTGTGAGCCACGGAGAAAGGAGAAATTTCAACTTTGAAGTCAGAACATGAAGCTGCCTCTCTTTTGGGCAGAGACTAAGAAAAGGTCAAAGAGATTCTAGCTGAGGTCAGCCTGACCCCAGCTCTGCTGCCCATATTGTATTCCAGTTCCTGGCCCTGACACCCAGAAGGCACAAAGTCCCTGGTACCAGCAACAGTGTCCTCACCTGTAAAATGGGAGTGTCACTGTACACTTCACCTTGCCTGCCTTGCAGAGCTGCTCTGAGGATCAAATGATACCAACAAACATAGACAGGACTGGACACCGCACCCCCCCCACCCCGTCCTGCATGGCTGTCTATTGCCCCTCTGGGTTTTCCAGCGTAAATATGTCTCTCTCAGTTAACACCAACGAAACCACCCAAGGTGGAAAGCCTCAAGTGATCCCTCACATCTGTCCTCCACATCCTCTACAGCCAAGCAGCTTCATGTCCCCAGGGACTAGCCACTACTGGTCCTTTCTCTCCCTGTCTCTGCTGCCCCTGGCATGGCCTTGGAGACGTTCTGGCTACACCTGGTGGGAACTAACTGATTTTTCTCTCCATCCACTGCTATCATTTATCCTGGGCTACAGAACATTAGTTTACTTGGTATAATAGATTATAGGTCAAGCAGATATGATTCTTTATGGCTCAAGCCAATCATGGAACTTGATGTTTCTTGCCAGTGACTGGCTTAAAGGTGGGCATGGGACTCAATTTTAGCCAATTAGTTTGGAGAGGAAGTCAATAGAATTCTGGAGAAGAGTTTCTTGCTCTGAAAAGGGGAGAAGTGTTTTCTACTACTATGCATTCACTCATCTGTATGTGAAATTTGAGGACTGTGATGGGTACCTGAGCACCTTCAGTTAAAAAGGGTGGGTCTACTAGTCAGTTAAGCAGGTGTGGTCTAATAGTCGACAACTGCCCACTGAATAGTAAGCCCCCCTCTGGGTTTATGTGAGGTAAATAAATGCATTGGGTTTTAGTTACATGGAGATATGAGCAATATCAAACAGGGCAAATGCTAACAAATAGGATATTTTTGGGCATAATGTGATGTTATGTGCTCTTTACTTGGAAGACAGGAACAAATGTTTCTTCTCTCCAGATACAGCAGAGATTATAAAACATAGAAATCCTACCCAAGTCTAGCTTGAATAACCAATTTCTTGGAGTTATTTATAGGCACAGCTGTTCAAAGACAACTACACTATGAAGAAGCCCACCTCAGTGTGGGTGATGTCTCAAGACAGCTACACCATTGGAGCTCCCCAGACACCTGGCAGCAGATCCACTAGGGAGTCTCTTCTTCCCAGAAAGTATTTACTTTTTTATCAGCCCAGGGAGGAGCCAGGAGAACTTGTAGTCCCCTGTGAGTATGCCTTTCCTCCAGTGGAGAAATGTTTCAGTCTGAAGGAAATAGCTATGTAACACAGGGTGCCCTGACTAGGGTGGAACTTGACTATGTCTAGCCCTGGAGATATCTTGTTTACCAAGGGCATGTTTGCTTGGTTAATATGTTTCCTAATCTTGGCCTAGAGGAGAAGGGAAGGTTTAGGAATCTAGCAGAGAGAGTGAAATGAGGAGAAGGGAGGGATGTCTTCTCTCTGACCACCTCCATGAGAGTTTTCTGGAAGGAAAATGCTTTGAGTAAGGGCCAGGAGACAGAGAAGTCAAGATCGTGGAAGGAGTGATGAGTTTCCATGTTAGTTTTCTACTGCTATGCCAAAATACTCAAGAAAAAAAATAACTTAATGGAAGAAAACTTTGAGCCCATGGTCCTATTGCTTCTGGGACTGTGAGAAGACAAAGCATCATGGGAAAGAACATGTGTTAGAGTCAAGCTGTTCACCTGAAGGCAAACAGAAAGCAGAGAGCAGAGAGGAAGTGGCCACAGACAGGATACAGCCCCTGTATTGGCTGGTTTTATGTGTCAATTTAACACAAGCTAGAGCCATCAGAGAGGAAGAAGCCTCAGTTGAGGAGAGACTCCATGAGATCCAGCTGTAAGACATTTTCTCATTTAGAAATCAATGGGAGAGTGTTTACCCCATAATAGGTGGCACCATCCCTGGGCTGGTGGTCCTGGATATTATAAGAAAACAAGGAGAGCAAGTCAAGGGTAGCAATACGTCAATAAGCATGAAGCAATACCTCTTCATGGTTTCTACATTAGCTCCTGCCTCCAGATCCCTGCCCTGCTTGAATTCCTGCCTTGATTTCCTTCAATAATAAATAGTGATATGGAAGTGTAAGTCAAATAAACTCCCTTCTCCCCAACTTGCATTTTGGTCAGGGTGTTTCCTCACAGCAATTGAAACCCTAAGAGAGCTCCATAAGACATGCCTCTAAGGGCTTCATTTCAACTAGGTTCCACCTGCTTCAGTTTATACTGCTACAAGGTAGTTCATCAGCTCATAAGCCCATTGATGAGTATACTAGCCCTCTGGTAAGGTCAGAACCCTCAAGACTCTGTTGCCTCCCAATCACCCTACATCTGAACACTGTGCATGAGGACAAGCCTTCAAGACACAAGTCTTTGTGGGGAGCATTCTAAATCTAAACTACGATAGGTTCTAGGATTCAAGTTGATTCAGGGCCTGACGGGTAGGCAAGAAGGGGCAGCAAGGGGGTAAAGGAGACTTCTGTAAGAACACAAACATGAAGGAGAAAGTGGCCTGACCCTTGATGGTGACAGTTGGTTGTGAAGGATGGCTAGATTGTTCTCTCCAGGCAGAGGAATGACGAGAGGGACTTTACAAAGGCCATTGCTGTGACTGCATTCACAGTGTCTGAAGCTCTGGTCTGTAAGTGATGTACCACCACTGCTAGGAAAGAGCAGGTTATGGGTGAAGGACAGGGATTCACATGGGTCAGCAGATGGGTGGACACTGCTCCCACTCCCATCCTCAGCTTGGTGGTAAACAATGAGGGAAGTCACAGATCTGGAGATGAGCTGTCTAAAGTCCTATGTTTCTCCCAGAAGTGGAGGCTGTGGAAGTTGGCGGGCAAGGGCACAGGAAGGTTCTCCCTTGGTCTTGTACCCACCATTGCTTCATTGCACAGTAGGTGGTATTTTGGTATCTTTTGCATTTATGGCTGCTCTGTTGTTGGAAGAGGGCAGCCTTGGGGCCTTACATAATACCCAGGGGTAGAGGCATCAGCATGAATCTCGACAGATCCGCATCATGGACTCAATTACCGTAACCCACGATTCCTCAAGCCACATGAGACCTTTCTGGGTTTGTTTTTCTCTGTTCCCGAACTAACAGGCCTGTTCAGATGCAATCAGAGTCTGGCCTTGATACTGGTGACAGGTGGGCACCTGCAGCTGGAGTCTGTTGCTATAGCAACAAGTAGGAAAAACTGCCCCAGAGTGCTGGTCTGATGAGCCCCCAGGGCCAGTCCACTTTCCCATCATGAGCCACTGTCTGAGAATGTCTGGGTTCTTCCAAAGCAGGAACCTTAAATGGGCAGGAAATCAGAGGTGTCGCTGATTATATTTTCCTCTTCCTTCCTATAAAATTACTCCCTACCACCAGTCACAAATAGGCAATTTCTTGGTTCCTTGGACATTAGTCACAGTCATCCAAAATGTGGCCCCACATATCTTGTAGCTATTGGAGTTACAGGGAATGAGACCTGTTAGTATGAGAGGCATTTTCTGGGGCTCTCAAAATTTGTGGAGCTTCTCTGTGTGAACTAAAAGTGGCCAGGGGGAGCCTTGCTTACTCCCGGCTGCTCCGGTGAGTGTGATGAGTGCCTGCCACAGCTCAGCAGCTTGAACAGTATCAGCCAGCTGTTTTCTCCACATCTGGAAGATGGTAAGTCTGGTGAAGATGCTGGTCCATGCTGGCCCTGGGTTTCTCAGGACTCCCCCTGCCCACTGATAGCAACCTTCCCCTTGCACTCACAGGCTCTTTCCCGTAAGTGCTTTTGGGGCAACATCAAGCTGCCCAGTCTCGTCTATACAGGGCTCTACCCACTCTCGTTCCCTCATCTAACTCTAATTGTTTTCCACACTACCATATGGTGGGTTAAAGCTTCAGCATGTGAGTCCTTGAAGATCACAGATACTTAACTCACAACACAATTTGGAAGTGACCTATCAGGACCACAGAGACATGTTTCTTATTTTATTCATTCACTCACTCATTCACTATTCATTCCATAGGTATTCTCTCTCTCTCTCTCTCTCTCTCTCTCTCTCTCTCTCTCTCTCTATCTCTCTCTCTCTCCCTAAACAGAGTCTTGCTGTATAGCCTCGATCAGGCTTGACCTCATGGTCTTCTGCATCAGTCTCCTGAAAGCTGGCACTGTAGATGTAATGCCATATTTCCTGGCCATCTCATTCCACAGTATTTCTTTCATTGGAGTTTTTGAAATTAAAATATACATTTTATAAATATATAAATTTCTCCTTCCTTTTCCTTCCTCCAACACTTTCTGTATACCACCCACTTTGTTGTCTCCCAAATTCACAGTCTCTATTTCTTTAACATGTGTGTGCATGTGTGTGTGCATGTGCTTGTGTGTCTGTATGTGTATTACCAAATGCATAACTAGAACCTGCTCAGTCTATGTAATGTTACTTGTATGTATATGGTCCAATGCAGAGCCTCTTCCCTGAGAAAGACTCATTCTCCTGCTCTAAGTATCCTTTAGCTGCCTGTAGTTCTTTGTCTAAGGTTGCGGCCCAGTGACATCTCTCCCTTGCATGTTAGTATGTTGTTCATGTCATCCGTGTTCAGGTCTTGTTCTGATGGTCCTGTTGATGAGACTTTGTGAGTGTAGCTTCTTTGACATTCCTAGGAGACAATCTCACAGCAAACCTCTGTCTCTCTGTCTTTTACAATCTTCCCACCTCAGCCTCCTTTATGATCCCTGAACCTGAGGTACAGGACTTGTGTTGTAGCTATACAGTCCCTTGTTCTCTACACTTTGATTGGTTATAGGGGTTTTTTATTTTGGTAATGTTATCCATTGCACAGTACTTTTTTGAGTGTCAGGCACTGTTTAATGTGCTAGAGATAGGGTGGTGAGCAAAACAGACATATATTTCTGCAACCATGTGGTAGTAAGAGATGGAAAAATAAAACCAGTGAATGATAGAACAGTTATAGTGCACAGAGCAGGAGGGGCTACAGAGATGTTTCAGAAGTCAAGAGCACTGGCTATTCTTCCAGAGGACCCTCATTCAATTCCCAGATCCCACATGGCAGCTCCCAGCAGTATGTACGTCCAATCCTGAGAGTTCCAATGCCCTCTTTTGGCCTTGGTGGGCACTGAACACAAGTAGTGTGCAGACATACACACAGGCAAACACTAACACACATAAAAAACAAAAATAAAATAGACTGAGAGATGACAAGGGACTCATTGTCTTGTGGGAGGTTGTAGATCAAGGTGGGCATGACTGAGGGGGCATTAGTGGCTCGCTTGACCGAAGCATCTTGCAGCCTCTCCAAGCACAGCAGCTACTGCCGATCTGATCGGTCACTTCTGCTTTTGGATAAAGCTGTCCTGCAGGCTGCTTCTTGCCCATGGCTGACATCCCTTGTTAGCTCCCTGAAGATTTTGCAGCAGTTCCTCACCCTCGAGGCACTCACGCTGTCCCATGTTGCCTTAGTTCTCCCAATTGTTCTTTAGGGACAGCACAACCTCGTGATCCCACTGCAATCCCAGACACTGGCTTATCCCCACTGCCCCTCCCCCATTTTAAAAGAAGAAAAAACAAAAAAACCATATACTCTCGTCGTAATATAGGCACAGAATAGTTTTGAAGAGATCCTCCACTCCCCCCCCCCCCCCACACACACACACACAACATCTGCTTCTCCAGCGACTGGGACTGAGGCGGAACTGAAAAAATAAAGTGCGCCTGTGGGTGGCTGATGCATTCCGTTTTACTCTACGGGCTAATGGTCACTAGGGTGAACGTTTCTGGGAGTGGGTCAGGACTCTAGTACTTGTGGCTTCCTTCATCAGCGCCACATTTTATTGGTCAAAACAGCTCAGAGGGAAAACGATATTGGTTCGAATGAAGGGAAATGGACTCTCTTGATGGAGGAGCCACAGACACAGTCTGAAGAGGATGGCTACAGGACAGAGAATAATCATAGCTCCCTTTTCAGATGATCACCACAGTCAGACTGAAGCTAGGCGCCTAGGGACTTGATGACATAGAGCAAAGCCGTTGCGCCACTAAGTGAGGCCACACGGTTCACTTCGGTGTTTGCTCTTGTCCTGCTCTTACTTTGACTGCTCAGACAAGCTCACACAATCTGGCCAAGGGCCAGGGGCTGTCTCTCTGTCTTCCTGTCCTCTCTGCTGGCCCAGGAAACAAGGCCTCAAGGGATCGTGAGACCGTCGCACGGCCCACACTCTGTTTTTTGTTGGCAGAAAGCACGCACGAGGAGGGTCAGAAACAGGCTGTGTGGTTAGCCTGTTTTGCACACTCTTCCCCCATGTTATCATCTCCTCTCACTACCGGAGCTTGCCCCGGCACCAGAAAACAGCTTGCCACTGAGTGAGGAAAGCCATTTGCTGAAGCAGAATGTGTCACTGCTGGAAGTTTCTCTCTCATCATTAACTAATTTGCTGTGCTTTGCCCTGGCGCTTGTTATCGATAACCATGGTAACGATGCAGAGAGCTCTACATGCATTTAATTTGGACTCCAAGAGCCCAAGGGGAGTGTTTCTCCCACTAGACTTCTGAGTGCTTGGGCGGGGGCTGGACTTGGCTGTCCAGCCCTCTAGGGCTGTTATTTTTCAAGGGTGACATGAGAGGGTCGGGGAATCAATCAGTGGCTGCTGAGAATCCATCCAGCAGAGATTTCCTACCATCGGTAGGGTGCATTTAGGATCTAGAGAGAGGAGAGTTTCCTAGCTTACTCAGGAGGCTGTACCATGAGTGGTTGTGGCTCTGGGAATGATGACGACAGTGGTGGTGCTTTGCTGCTGCATCTGACAGTCCCTCATTCTGCTAATTTGATGTCCTCACTATATAATTATACTGTGAAATTCCCTGACTGAAGGAGACAATTTTTTTTTAATATATCCTTCTCTGACTCCCACCACTCATTGCCCAGATTCGTGAATGGGGAAAGTGGGTGTTTGCAGCTTCTGGAGGAGAACAGCCACGTTATGCAACCTGCCCTTCTCTGAATGTCTGCAGCCCCACCCCCATGCTGGGCCCCAAAGAGGAGGAGGAATAAGAACACAGCGCCAACAGAGGCAGATTCAGGACCTCTTTGGGTCTCAGTTGCTTTACCTGGAAAATGGGGAGAAAGTTACTTCCCCCATGGAAACAGTGAAAGAGCACATGGTACCTTCTGACTGCCAGAGAGTGTGACAGAAAGTGGGCAGGTGACTTTACTTCCTTAAGCCTCAGTTGTACCCTCGGGAAATGGGGCCAATAATAGCTTCTCCCTGCCAGGCAAAATGTGGGGGACATTAAATGGGATGCTGCCAGTTCCCAGATGTTCCTGTTGAGTTGTTATTCATAGTCTGCATTACTCGTAAGCGTCAGGGAAGGTACAGGGTCTGCTGACCTGGGTGTGTCTTCCAACAGGCGGTGGCTCAGACTGTCAGACTGGCCAGCTGTGGCTAGAGCTGTCAGCTTGATTCAAGAGCACCTCTGGGAGCTTCCCAGAGGCAGGTGCCCGTGCCATGCTGATGAGCACCCGTCCCCTGATGGGTTCTCGGCATTTCCTGCTTTGTGCTCTCCCGTTTGCCCAGGGCAGCAGCCACACTGAGTCACAGTGGCTCCCTATAATCCTGGCTACCCCTGGACCCGTGCCAGTCAGTTTAGTAGAGCACTTGATCAACATGGCACTCTCATTACACTGGTATTTTAGAATGTTCTCTCCCCCCCCCCCCCCCCCGTCTTATTTAGTATATGCCACTTCATCTGTTTGTTTAATTTTGCTTATTGGAGACAAAGTGTCACACTTTACCCCAGGATGGCCTTGAGAGTCTTCTACCTCAGCACCTCAGATTACAGGCACGAACCACCAGGCCTGGTTTATTCTTTCATGCATAAAGAAGACACCCGAATAGTTTTTACAGTGCCTTTGACCAGAGTCACCCATTAAACATGCCAGCCTTTCGGGGTTTACTTCATCACACAGAGAGGTCTGGAGAGATCTGGAAACTAATGGTTATTTCTAGAGAAAGATGTTAGGGAGATGAGTGGAGAACTGTCTTTTTACAGAGTGAACTGTGGCCTTCCATAGCTGCCTGCAGCTGTTACGAAGTGGGTTTCTGGAACAGAAGCTGAGGGATGGATAGGGAAGGGGCGAAAAGAATGAGGGCTAAGACAATATTTCACTGATCAAAGCCGGAAACTTTAATGGCGCCAGACCTTTTAACAGTTTGGGCAAACCCTTCCCCCCAGACTCTGGGCTGAGTTCCAGTGGAAGTTGTCTAGCTTCTCTTGGAGGTCCTCATCTGACTGCTCCAGCAGCTGGGTGGGTCACCCGCTTAATTCAGGAATTCCTAGACCTGGAGGAACAGTGAACTTAAGCTTTACTTCGAGCACTCCACCCTAGGTGGAGCAGGACCCTGGCTATCTGGGAGAAGTTAACCTTGACCGTAGTCAAGTACACTCTTAGCACTCCACCCAAGGATAAAAATTCCTGCTTTAACCTACTTCCCTATTTTGTCCTAAAGGCAGATTCCTGCCCGAAGCCAGGGATTGTCCTTGACCAAAGTCAAACTCTGACCAAGTGCCTGACTGCCCCAATATGGCTCTGTACAATGAATTATGTGGTCAGAATTAGCAAAATTAGCTTCATTTTGATTCAAGTGAGTGATGTCTTGTGTATTTTCTATTTCAAAATGCTTTTAAAAAGCAAAGAGCAAATAGATCTTTAGATCTGTGTATTACTTGGAGAACCTGTGGACTACAGGAAATTAAAACAAGACCATTGGTGAGGAGGAGGATGAAAGATATTAAAAGTGGCACAGCAGAACACAGGTGACAAGAGGGGAAAGGGGGGCAGTGAGCAGGGAGATTTAAGGTGAGAGTTGAAAGGCTGGAGCGAAGAAGGGGATAAGGAGGGCAAATTAACACTAAAGAGTGTTATATAAGTTACATGGACCTACACTTTTGTAACACACACACACACACACACACACACACACACACACACACACACATTGTGCTCCTCCCAGGAGCCACGGTTCCAAATAAAAAGCCCAGTACCAGATGTGGGTTATCCCCTCCTACTGTTGGTCAGAGGTGTCCCAGAGCCTCTGCTCCAAGCAGTATAGGCTACTGCTGTTGCTCTTGGTCACCCATCAGAACTGGGTGAGGAGACCTGATGGGTGACCAACACACACTGGTCATAGGACATACAGAAATCAAGTTGATATTGACCAGGCAGCCTCCTTCTTGCTGGTCAGCTCTCATAGTATCAGAAGGTGTTGTTGCAGGCTGTTGCTGGAAAATCTCATTAAGAGTCTTACCCAGCGGTGACACCTGTAAACTCCAATGGTGATTGATAGTCAAGGTTTGCCCATGGGTGTAATATTGGCATGAATGTTATAGGAGCAACCAGTCAATTTCTATTAGATTTCAGTCCTATTCCACAAGAAGAAATGTATACATGGAACTGTAAATCTAGTCAATAATCCATAGTTGGAAGCTCACAACCTTCAAGGTTAAACTTGTTATCCTACTAAATGGACACAATATCAAACTGTTCTTTAAAATTGCATCCTTATACCTATAGGTTAGTGCGGTCCCTTGACCTCATCAGAGAAATTTCTTTGTGTAGCGGATATTGGTTAATAGAGATATTCACAGCTGGTCAAAGGATAGACTATATATGAGTCTTTGGAGAGACTGAGTCAAATCTGTGCAGTTTACATTAGACCCCCAACACAGGCTCAGGAATAAGCTCAGAAGCAGTGCTGGGAAGATTATAAGAGATCTAAGAAGACTGGAGCAAAAATAGTGTCTTCTAGACGTGACAAGACCAATGTACTCATAAACTCACAGCACAAGATCAGTCTAGTCAACATTATAGCTCAGAGTGAGGCACCTCCTATAACTGAGGAGTTATTGACAGTTGATGGCATCTGGGGAACGGAGAGAGTTTCTTTTAACGTGTGTGGTGACTGGTTATGTCAGCCAGGTTCTAGTGGATAGCCCCATCCCCATGAGAATATGGGTAGTACAGGGTTATCTTGGAGGTGCTAAGGGGAGGAAAGGGGGTACATATGATGACATGCTGTATGAAATTCTCAAAGAATTAATAAGATTATATAGAAAAACAATATGTGGGGACTGTTTCAGTTTGACTGTGGGGACTGAGTTTGAGCTCCCTAGTATTTAAAATGTCCACTCCTGTCATATCCATGTGCTGGTAATCCCAATGTCACAGGGAGGCAGAGACAGAATGATCGCCTGGGCCTGCTGGCCTCTGGTGTAGTGATAGATTCCTTTCAAGGAGTAAGATAGAAAGTAAGAATGCAGGACACTCAGTGTCTTCTGACCTACGCTTCTGTGCATGGTCATGTGTACCCACAGCACACACACGCACACACACACACACCACACATACATACACAGAGCATACACATACCCACACCAATAATGAAGTAAGCAGGATTATTTTGGAATTGGAGATAAGGTTTAAAACTTTGTAAATATTGCTCTTTAAACCCATTTGAGGGGACTCCACGTCCTAGCCTGGATCATGTTTAAAGTGAGCTCATCATCTCTGGACACTTGTACTTGGTGATTAGTCTGTATTTCCACACTTCCTCTGAGGGCCATTGCTCCTCTGTGTTCTTTGCATATCATAGATGGGACTGTGTAGCCTCTGTCATGACACTTCCTGTACATGATCTCATCCATGTGCTGTGAAGTAACTTCCTTTGCTTGTCCTCCATGCAGGGAAGATAGGTTGATGCTATTCCTTTGTGTTGACCTATCTTGTGCAAGCCAGGCTCAGTACAGACTCCCATGAAACCTCAAACATGGCCATAATATCTTTGGGGAAAGATATTCTGTCATGGAGAACCCTAGGCTTGTCAACCCCAAACCACTCCAGAGAGAACATATAATTACCATGAAAGGCTCTGCTTCCTGCCTGGAAATAGTATCTCACTTTGAATCCGAGAGATATCTAGCCAAACTATCCAATCCAGAGGTCCTGGAGACCAGAGTGCCCTCTCCTCTTCCCATCAGGGTCTCCAGAGTTCTGTCGAGTCTGTACTTGTCCTTTAAAATAGAGTCAAGTGAGTGTGAATCTAGGTTGTGTCACTGATGAATTGTCTGAGTTTAGGTGAGTCAATGCTTTGGCTTAGAGAAGCAGTCTCCAGAGGCTCCTGTGTCAAAGGCCTGGCCTTCAGCTTATGGTGGAAGCCTTAAGAGGTGGGGCTTGGTAGAAACCTTGCAAATACTGGGAACAGGACCATGAAGAGTTCGAAGGATTTTAGCCATTCTCTCCTTTGCTATTGTAAAGAGAACAGATTGTCTCTGCCATACTCTATTTATTGTGAGATGAAGCTTTACTACCAGAAGCCTAAAACCACAGGGCCCAGCCAACCACAAACTGACCTACCCTCTCCCAGTTTGGGGAAGAGATTTGTGCATTCTTACTGGCTGCATTTCCAGAGTTCGTCTCCAGGCCCTTGTAGGACTTTGCTGGCTGCTAAGGTATCAGTTTTTCCTAGCCATCACCTTGGCCTCAGATCCCAGACTCCAGCCCACGTGGACCCACTCAAAGGCATGACATGCCTTGGGTTGCCTTTGAATCTGTCTTCTAAGAAGACATTATCTCTTATCTTATCTACTCTGATTTGGGGGTACCCTACCCTACCCTCTTTGGCAGAGACAGTGTGTTCTCTTGACACTCTGTAGGGCTAGTAGTTAGTTGGCTTAGCTCTCTTGGGATTATCATGGGACTAGAGCCCCTCTGCTCCCAAATTCCCCTCAGAGTTTTAGCTCTGCGGTGCCCTGGGCCTTCTGAACATTTCCTATAAGTCACACCCTGACTCTTCACCCACAGGGCTGCCCTGGGTGCAGAAGGAGATCACGAAGCTTCTAGCTTCTCCCCAGCAGCTGTCCTTGGGACTAGTGTTGTTCCTGACTCTCAGACCAGCCTGGGGGGAGGGTGCCTCTTGCTCAGAATTTGGGAGGCACCTGCCAAGGTCCAGCTCTAACCTCAGGGTTGAACTTCTGCCTTAATGCCTAGGTAGCATCTACTCACTTTGGCCACATCAGGAATTGCCAGTGGACTGCGAATGTGTCTCTCCAGGGGTCTGAAGCAGTGCAGGGGTACTACTGAACCAAGAAAGTAACAAGAGGCTTAGAACCTGTGCCTATCCTGCCTTGAAACGAGAACACAGAATTTACCCCTGAGACCAATGAGAAGTAGTGATTTTTTTCTTTTGACCTCTTGGAGCCAAGGCAGGGAAGGATGGGCTACTCCAAGAAGCAGCAGGAAGAGAAAAGCCCAGCAGTGCAGCAGCTCTGGCCAGACTGGAGCAAGGCTGTGGGTCTCACTACCTTGAACTCTCCCAAATCCCGGGTCTGGAATGTTCCCAAATAGCCACAGGGTGTAGCTGATGACTCTTCATTTAGTTCACCACAGACAGCGCTAGTCTAAATAAGCAGCTCCAGGGCCTGCCTGGCCGTGTGCTGTTTCCCCTGATGTGGGGTTGGGCTGGCTGCTGGCAGGTCAATTGTATTGAAACATACCTTTATGGGAGTCAGCTGCCCCTTTTCAGAACTATGGTCTGGCCCCAGGGCTAGCAATAGGCATGGAAAAAAGAACTGTAATGAGCTGGGTAATACTGGAAATTAATAGTGGTGATTAATTCTCGAAGCATGCAGAGACCATGGCAACAGACAGAAGGCAAAACGCATTTCTGTTTGCAGGCTGAGCAAACAGAAATAACTCGCGGTAGTTTGTTCAAGTCTTGGCAGGAAAACACCAGTGTTGGATGGAGTAGGTCTTGCTTCTGAAGCTGCTCCCTCCTGCTTCCTGGCTGTGCAGCTCCACGCATTCCTCTGAGCCCATTTCCTCATATGGGAAATACTAAGAAGAACATCCAATTCACAGATCTTCCCGAGAGTCAATGTGGTGTCATGTGTGAAGAGGAGACAATTCAGCCTCTGACTGTCACTGTCTGGGTTGAGGTAAGTCATCAACCACTCTGAGCCTTAACATGTTTGCCTGTAAATCAAGAATGACAGTAATAGTATCCATAACATCACCATGGTCTTTATCGTCGTCGTCATCATCATCGTCAGGCATTGTCATCCTGATTTAAGTAGTAAAGTGATAATCACATACAGCATCTGGGTCATTGTAGCATTTGCTATGCAACCTACAAGTGCCTCACCGTAAACTGGTTGAAAGCTCTAGGCTCTGTACCTAATATTACCGCCACTGGTAATATCCATTGAAAACTCATCATAAGTCAAGGGCAGCTAGATCCCCTTTCACCTCTGTGCACTTCTTTAGTCCCTCTCTCAATCCTAAAAATACATTTCCATTATCCCTATTTTACCTCAGATTAGACTTGGTTTAGATTCTTGTGACAGGGACAGGTTGCAGCATGTGTCTAGAATGCCCAGATCCTGCGTTTGAGCCTCAGCATTGAGTTGAAAAGGAGTATGGAGACAACCATTGTGGGAGTGGGGAGGCTGGTCTAGTTAAGCCCAGTCACTCAGCTTGATGGCATGTCAGCCCATTCTGACAGGTGGTGTGACTGTCGGAGGCCCTTAAAAAACGTGGTGTGGGATGCCACCTCTGGAGGTTGACCTGCAATCTCCAGTGCGAGGACTTTAAAACACTTCCCAGGTTTGGGGTTGGGTGTGCCGGGCGAGCACAAGGACCTGAGTCGTATCTTCCAGCACCCAGAAAAACCATGTGAGGCCACGCGCTCATGTCATCTTAGCACTGGGGTGCTGGAGACAGCAAGATCGTTGGAGCTTTTGGACTAGCCAGCTAGTCAAATGGATGAGTCCCAGGTTAAGTGAGGGAAACAGAAACTAGGAAGTGGATGTGACCAGATGTCTCAGAGGGAGGGTACAAAATCTCCTGGGTTGATTCCCAGTCCATACAGAAAGCTCCAGGCAGCAGACCTGACCTATGATACAACCTAAACACACCAACTGCACTGTCTCCTAAGCCTGCAGACTCTTTGGATGATGATCAATAGGAGAAATGTGGCCTGCTTCTGATATTCTGTGAATAAAAGCCAAAGAGAAGTAGAGGCTGGCAAAGATCTCACCCCACACACGGTAGACTTGCATAACACAGAATGACCTGGACACAGTGGTAGAATGGAGAAACCTGTCCTGTGGCCATATGGGAAGTAAGGGTGGAAGACATATTTGGGAAGCCCATTTGGGAAGATCACCACGAGCAAGAGTTGAAGAAGCTGGGTCTAGTTCTCCTGCACGTCACTGGTGGAGGAACAGTGTGTGGAGTGTGAACAAAGAGCTCGGGCGAAGACGACTGAGCAGAGATAAGCCACTAGCCACATGTCCTGCTCATGAACCACGCCCCTGAATCCAGACCATCCCATGGTCCCTGTGGAGGGAGCTGTGTAAGAGTTGGGGATGAAGGCACATCCCCAGGGAGCAGCCACACTCTGGGGACAAGTGGAAACAGTGGAGGGGGCATGGTTGGCTGAGTCAAGCACTGTCTCCTTGTGGCACCTGCTTTTGTAGTGTCTGCAATGTCCCTCCACTCTGTATCATCAGGCTTTGAAGACATACATGAGCCTATTTGCTGTTCAGTATCCCTGATTCTATCCTGCAGTCAGATGTTCCCAAAAGCTCAAGTTGTTTGAAAGTGACTCCATCCAGACTCCTCATACCATAGGAAATCCTCATCTGGTCATGGCGTTATGCCCACACAAAAGGAGGATAAGAGGGAAGGCATCTTTCCATTCCCAGGTGCCTCTCTCTCCCGCACACTCCACTACAGCTCAGAGGGTGTTCACTGTTCACAGCCAGACCCACCTGGCTCAACTAGAATGTTCTGTGAAGGAACGGAGAAAACGTTGCCATTAGCTTCGAGAACTGTCCTGAGACTGGGTAAAATAGTGTCCTCCAAAACGTCATGTCTACCTGGAACATGACCTGCCTGGGGAAATCCTTTTTGCCAATGAATCCTTTGATCGTGAGATACCATTCTAGACTTAAGGTGGAGGCTAAATACAATGCTATCTGTGCAAGAGAGGAGAGGGCGGGAGAAGACAGAGAGGAGATGTACATGAAGACAGAAACAGAGATGAGTTAGACTGCCACACACCAGGGAGCACATGGACACTTCAGAGCAAGGGAGGAGGAAGGAAGGGAGGGAGAGAGGGAGGGAGGAAGAAAGGAAAAGGAAGAAAGGAAGGAAAAGGAAGGAGGGAAGGAAAAGGAAGGGAGCGAGGAAAAATAAAGAAAGGAAGAAGGAAGGAAGGGGAAGGAAGAAGAAACAGGAAGGAAGGATGAGGGAGAGGATAAAGGAAGAAGAGGGAGGAAGAAGAAAGAGAGAGATGGAGGGAGGGAAGGGAACAATTAAAAAAGGAATGGAGGGAGGAAGGCACTACCGAGAAAGGCAAAAGGCAGAGAAGGAAGGATTTGTCATTAGTTCTTGAAGATGGAGCATGACCCCCCCCCCTGACAGCTTGGTTTCAGACTTTTATCCTTGAGAACTATGAGAGAGAATCAGTTTCTAGTGTATTGAGTCACCCGGTGCGTGGGACATTGTTCCGGCAGCCCAAGGACACAGGCAGGCTCTTCTGTTTAAATGCCAGGTGGATGCACCCTGACACAAATTATTGAACTCCAGCCTTGCTTGTCAAGTTCCCAGAGATTTATTGTTTGGGCGGCAAAGGAAGATTGGAAATAGGAGACCTCCAATGTCTCTCTCTTAAAGCCTGCCTCTCATCCGTTGGTGACTCACCTTACAGGGAAGCAGGAGCTGAGGGTTTGATGAACTAGATGGATACAAAGTAGCCCCCAGGAGTCACGGAAACAGTTGCAGTAAGCCAGTTTCTGATTCTAAAGAGCAACAGTCTATACCTGTATAACAATTAACAGTTATTAGATACTCTGTGCTTTTTAAAAATTTTGCCAACATCCCTGTTTTGTTGATGAAGAACCAGACACAGAGGTTTAATTAATTAATTAATTAATAATTGTAAGTCATACAGCTTATGGAAACAAAATGCAGACATCTCTCTAATCATTCAGGAATCAGGCATCAAGGCTGTTTTTCCCCCCACTAATCAAGGTGACATTGTCACTGGATGGACATTCTCAGGGGATGTTGTAGCTGCTTTTGAGAGTGCCCATGTTTCTCCTGGACACCTGACTAGACACATTCTGGGATGCCTTAAAGATCAAACTATTTCATGGCTCCCACAGGCCACCCTTAAATTCTCTTTAGAGAGAAGAGAATCATTTGCTTCAGTTTGTGACACAGTTGCTGCACATGTCTCCCGACTCTGGTCCTGGCACATTTTCCTCATTCTCTCTGAAGAAAACTCGGGGATTCAGACCATAGAAAGCCGAGTACAATCTGGTCCAGCACTCTGGAAAAGCCAATGCTACCAGGGAGTCTGTTAGATAGCAGACCCATTTGTGACTCTTATTTTCTGAGTCAGAATTTGTTTTAAGAGGATGGCCAGTAGACTGTGTGCACACTGTGGAGGGAAAGGGGGGGAGGCAAATACACAAAGGAGGCCCCAACTGTAGGGAAATTCTGTGCTGTCTTGATCAGATGAGCTGAGATCACAGAAACAGACACTGCTCTATCCTGGGTTTTCACATGTGGGAACATATGTCAGACAGCCTCATTCAAGGCTATCCCAGACCCCCACCAGTCCTGGGATCTGTCACAGCCAATTCCCTGCCTCTGACTCTGAAGTTGGAGATGCCCTTGAAAGTTGCAGTGACTCTCAATAACAATTAAGACACGGATGGTCAATTATTCTTTTCTTAGTCCTCTTCATGGGGGAGGGTTGGAAGCTTCCAGACTGTCTAGGTCCATGGAGAGCTGAGCCTGTGCAAGGCATAAGGCATCAGAGAAGCAATCAATAGACCTTTCAGAAGGCCCCACTGGCTTCTCTCCTGCCCGGCACTCAGGAGAGAAAGGGTGGATTAGCTTGGAGATGCCTAAAGCAGACAGCGCTGGGTTAAACTGCTGCTCTGACTCAAGTCCTCAGGACATCCTGTTTGTGTGGGATGGCCAGTCTCAATGCAGACAATTTTGGATCAATAGCCATTTCATACCCAGTGTTCATTAGTGTTTCTGAGAGAGGAGGGGCTTCCAGTTTGGATGAGAGTTACAGACAGGGATATTTTTCATACACCCACAATAATGCAGTGTTCAGTCCTGTGGTCTGAAGGTCTAAAAACCCCAGAGGGAAGAAAGGCGTGTGGGAGGCACCCGCATCTCATCCCATAGAGCAGGCGCAGATCACCTCTGACACATCTCCCAAGGCAGGTTGGCCTAAGACAACTGATAGAACAGTGCGGGCGGTGTTGGGCCTGGCTGTCCCTGACTGCAAGGATGACTCACACAGAGGCTTGCTAACCTGTTTACAGTGAGTCATCTAAGCCTCCACAGGCCCAGCTCCCTCGGCTGTAAAATAGGAGTACTAATAACTAATAACTTTATGAGTCACTTCATAAAGGATGTAAGTTCTAAATCAAAATGCACCAAAGGTGGCATTCATGTACCGTGGACTCTAACGTCCTCCTCGCAGGTTACATGGCAGGGATGCCTTGCTCCTGCTTCTTGTTTGCTGAGCCGGTCTTCTCCTGGGGCATGCGTACAATGTCTAAAAGATGGCTGTAGTTCAACTCTGTTCACGTATGCTACTTACCTAGTATTCTTCAAATCTGTCTCTTCAGACAGCTGAATAGAGTTTTACTAAGGTCTTTACCGACAGAGACCCCAGGAAGGTGTAGGGGGTAGGACAGCAGTGAGGTTAACTGTTGAGAATGATGTTGGTTGCAGATCCAGTTCTGCCCTCCTCCGCTGAGAACACTGGCCTCTTGACACCAGCGTCTGGTCGCTTCAGCCTCCGGCCTCCGGAGCTATATGAGGCTTATTGCTGGTTATATATTATTGAAGAAGTGACTACTGTTTCTTTGTCAGTGCTGTTTCTGTTACCTAATCTCTCTCTCTCTCTCTCTCTCTCTCTCTCTCTCTCTCTCTCATCAGCTCCTTATTTTTCAGAAATTCATAGGAAACATTGGCACATAACCCCTCCTGAGGCTCATTTGATATTGACGTTTTAAAACTTGCCCCAAAGTAAGACATTTTGTCTGCAGTCAGCTGAGACCTTTATCTCTTTGTGTTCTGTCATCACCTCCGGTCACTCTGTGTCTGTGACACTGGAGGGGTCACCGGACACAGCCATTGTGTGGTGTCATCAGTGGCCTGCAGTTCAGGAACCTTGCAGCAGGTGAGCTATCGCAAGGAGCTTTGGGAATGTTCCTGAAAGCATAGCCTACTTAGAGATAGCTCACAGTCAACAACTCTGTATAGAATGGCAGAGAACATCACCCACCACCTGAGATTACTCCCAACTCAGATTCTTCTTGGCCTGGACTTAAAAGAAACCATTTAAGCCTTGTAGTGCAAGCTCAGGGCATTTTAAAGACTCTAAAGTGTTTTTAAGACTTAGAAGAAAACTTCAAATACTGACACAGGATACAAAAAGTTAATTTCAAAAAGTTAATAAAGCTCAATCACACTAAATTGCGTCTTATTAAAATTGCTAAGATTTTAAAATGGTTTCATAAAACAATTCTTGACTTGGGTATGTCCTTTTGATGTCTTTCAATTTATTAATTAAAGAAACAAAAGAATATTCAATTAAGAATCAATGATAAGAAAAATCTGTAGAAATAAACAAAGTTAACAGAAATTTTTCTGCCGTGGAAGAGGGAAGAATGAGGGTGGAGAGATGGTTTAATCCTTAGTGTTTACCATGAAAGCGTGGGGATATGTGTTCAAATCCTGAGCACCCACCTCTAAACAGTTGGCTGCAGTGGTGTACTCCTGTGACTCTAGGGCTGGGGAAGCAGAGACAGGTGGATCCAGGAGCTTCCCAACAAGCTGGTTTTATACAGGTTCAGTGAGAGATCTTGTTTTAAAAATATACAGTGGAGAGCAATAGAGGAACTCATTGAGTTCTGGCTTCCAGATGAGTGCGCACACACATGTGCCATGTGTCTGTGCATATAGAACAGAACACACACACACACACACACACACACACACACACGAGAGAGAGAGAGAGAGAGAGAGAGAGAGAGAGAGAGAGAGAGAGAGAGAGAGACTAATTTAAAAAGACTGAATTACAATATATTCAATTCATCAAGAGGAGGAGAGACATTTTAAATGCAGGTAATGGATCCATTTATGGATGGCTTGGTGGGTAAGTTAGTGAAGAGAAATCAATCAAAAGAACGTCTTTGAAAGATATTTAATTTTTTTCCTATTTGGAATAAGTACTGACTCTGAAAAAGATAACTTGAAAGATGTAATAGGATGTTAGCACCAAACTGTTATCAACAGACTGGCTGACAAGTGCTCTCAAGTTCAAAAGAACTGAAGATACATCTTTGTAAAAGAGAACCTGAATTGCATTGAAATCTTATAGTTCATATAGAAACGACCATTGGTAGACATTTACCCCAATTGGTAACTATATAGTTGGAACATGAAATGTCCTCGCAGAGGCCCATTGGATTGGACACCTGATCCAGGGCTTCTGGCACTCTTTTTGGAGTTTGTAGAAGCTTTGGATTGTGTATGGCCTACCCTGCAAAAATGGGTCATTGAGGAGAGCTTTGGAGTAGTGCGGTCTAACTCTAGTTTTGCCTCCTGATCCATCAGCTGTTGGAAGCTGCTGCCTCACCATCAAATTGTGATGCCCTCTCTATGTTGGTGGCTGTGCCTGTGATGCCCTCTCTATGTTGGTGGCTGTGCCTGTGATGCCCTCTCTATGTTGGTGGCTGTGCCTGTGATGCCCTCTCTATGTTGGTGGCTGTGCCTGTGATGCCCTCTCTATGTTGATGGTTGTGCCTCTGTGAGCCCAAGTGGAACTTTTTTTCCTGTAAGTTGCTTTCTTTTCCTGTAAGTTGCAATGTATTTTGTCACAGCAATGGGACAGTAATGGATATAATAACCATATTAAATATTAATATTCATTTAACTGAAATTACCAACACTATTTTTCTTTGATCTACTAAGCTGGAGGAAAGATTGACTTTTTTACATTTTTCTGACAAGAAAAGATGACATTACAAAGTTCTTGTCTTATGCAGAGACAATTCAGTGATTAAATGAACATGAATGTCAGAAAAAAATGTTAGAGTCAAGTCAGGCACATCGATGAAAAAACAATGTTCTTTTACCAACTTTTGTTAAGTTGCTAATACTTTCTAGTTTTACAAAAATTATGTTATATGATTCTTTTTCTCAATTAAACTGGTCTTGGATTTTGTATTTGATTTTGGTTTTCTAATCTTTTGTTCAAACAGGCTCCCATCCTTGAAAGTGAGTATGTATACAGACACACACTAAGACATGCACACAAACACACAGAGACACACACACACACACAGAGACACACACAGACACACACACACACACACACACACACACACACAGACACACACACATGGAAACAGACAGACAGACACAGACACACAGAAACAGACAGACAGATACATACACAGGCACACAGACACACACAGAGACATGCGCACAGACACACATGTAGACACATGGACACACACAGACACACAGAGACAGACAGACTGTTGTGATCATAAAAAGAGAAAGAGGTGAGAGGCTGCTTCGCCAATGTTATTTCCTGGGTTTCACAGATACACACAGACACACACAAACACAGACAGAAACAGACACACAGACACATAGTCAACATACAGAAACACTCACACACAGAGAGAAACAGACAGTCACGCACACACACACACACAGACACATACACACAGACACACACACACAGACACACACAGATACACACACACAGACACACACACAGACACACACACAGACACACACACACAGACACATACACACAGACACACACACACAGACACACACACACACACACAGAGACACACACAGACACACACACACACACACACACACAGACACACACACATGGAAACAGACAGACAGACACAGACACACAGAAACAGACAGACAGATACATACACAGGCACACAGACACACACAGAGACATGCGCACAGACACACATGTAGACACATGGACACACACAGACACACAGAGACAGACAGACTGTTGTGATCATAAAAAGAGAAAGAGGTGAGAGGCTGCTTCGCCAATGTTATTTCCTGGGTTTCACAGATACACACAGACACACACAGACAAACACAGACAGAAACAGACACACAGACACATAGTCAACACACAGAAACACTCCCACACACAGAGAAACAGTCACGCACACACACACACACACAGACACATATACACAGACACACACACACAGACACACACAGAGATACACACACACAGACACACACACAGATACACACACACACAGACACACACACACAGATACACAGACACACACACATACACACACACACACACACCCTTTTATAAGCTTCAGGTTCCGTGAAAAGTGGAAGAGCCCTACATTAGCCTTTCTGATTGCAAACTAACGCCTCTTCCATGGCATGCCCTGCTACTCTACAGTGGGGACAGTGCTCTCTGCTCTGGGAGTGTCATCAGTGCCCCCTGACTCAGCGGTATGGCGATTAGTTTCAGGCTCCTTTGAAGGAAAGAACTACATGTTTTTGGTTTCTGCAGCTGTGTCCAGACACTTCATGTGAGAGTCTGAATGTGAGGGGGCCTGGAATAAGCAAACAGTCACTGCCCTGGGAGTTCAGAGCACCTGCGTGGTGTGTAGACATGGCACGCTCGCCTGTTCTGCTGTGTAGAAGAGACTGCTTCACTCAGGGATCCAAATATCTAATGTAGATGAGACCACACACTTCTCGGCATTCTCCTTACCCCCTGTGGTGAGGGCACCAATCCTGGGCAGCCTTCACCAGACTGGCCTGGGCTGTCTCTGGGAGGCTGACTCATGCCAAGGAAGCAGATCTGGAAATGGCTACAGAGTTCCCGGTGCTAAGGAGGAAGAACTTGGCATGACTGGAGGGTGGGGATATGTGCAAAAGGGCGAGGCAGTCACAGAGCCTGGGGTGGATGCTCTGCAGGTGCTTTTTATGTGAGAGTTCCCCTAGAGAAACTGGGCCACAACGTGATGTTATCCCTGAGAATATCTGGTTTTACTCTCTTAAACACCATGAACCTCACTGTACCTGACAAAAGCAACTTAGGGGAGAAAGGCTTTATTTTGGCTCTCAGGCCATCACAACAGGGAGACTACAACAGCAGCAGCTTGTCCCATTACATCTTTAACCAGAAGCAGAAAAAACCAATAATTACATGCAAGACAGTGCTTAGCCCCCTCTCTCCCCATTCACTCCCGGGCCTACCCCATAAATGGCGCCTCCTGCATTCTACATGGTCTTCACAACTCAACTCGCCCAATTATGAAACTCCCCCATAGCCTGCCCCCAGGCCAACCTAATCTAAACAATCCCTCATTAAAACTTGCTTCCCAGGTCATTCTAGGTTGTGCCGAGTCAACAAACAAAACTAACCATCACACTCATTGTTCTTACTTGTAAGCAGTGATAGATATTAGGAAAAGCAGAATAAATAACAGTGTCACTTGAGTGACAATCCCTGATGATTGTCTTGGCCTTGTGACTTGGTTTTAACCCCTACTTTGCCTTGTTGCCTGCAGAATTTCTCACGGAGGCTTCTAGACATTTCTGGAATAGAGCTGGGAAGTTTCTGGGTGATGGGCAACTCCGAGACCACCTAGACCAGCAATTTCCACATCCCAGCCAGAATCCTTGGGTCAAAATCTTGCACAGAAGCCCACTATGTATGAAGCCCATGGTAGGCATGGGGCTCAGAGGCTCACAGGGTTCCCATCTTGTGGAGCAGTCTGCAAGCAGCATTCCTCATCTTGATGTTGGAGGAATATCCGTAAAACGTATTGGAATCCATGAATCAATCTAATGGGAATGAAGACCACAGAGAATAAAATTGCCCTGGTTGACTTAGGAACTCTTTGCTTTCTCCTGGCTTCAGTTTCCCTATCTGTATGAGACCTCAGTCTTCCAAGATCTTACTTAAATCCCAAGCACATACTATATTAACGCTAGATGCGGGCGCCCCCTTGTGGTTAGAAAAGGCCTTGGATGTTGGAGGAGTTGATGGCGTCTGTAGAATTACGCAAATGGAGGCCCAGCACAGGCCTACCTGTTTTCTGCTGGATTTAGTGCTCTATCTCGATAGAGGGCGACAAGGTTAGGTCTTGTCTTGAGTGATCCTCATATTCTCACACGGAGTGGAGCATCAGGAGGCCTAAAGAGGCATGATGGGAAATGTTCCTTAGCTACGCCACTAACCACAGTATGATTTTCACCAGGGCCTTTTACCGGAAGCAGGCTTACATAACTGCAGCGCTGGGGGATGGGCACTGTCAGGCTTAACCATAGCATCTAGGAGGCCTATGAAATTCCCTGAAATTCAGGGAGCGTTTGTGCAGACCAGCTGTTGTAGGAGACAAGGGTCCAGTGTTTTGCCTGCGTTTCTTGAGGTGGCTTTGCCACTTTGAGTGTATTTAGAAGCTTTAGTCCAGAGGCTTCGGGGGAGAGCTTCCTCGGAAGGGTCTTAGAATGCTCACATCGGGCAAATGCTCCTTTTTGGTCACCAATACTGAGTAGAAGTGCTTAAAAAAGCCAAAGTAAAATGAAAACACAAGGCCTCCTAGATCAGAGCTGACAACCAGGGCAAAAGGACTCAACTCTACCTCTGCCTGCTGGTTTTCCTGTCCTGTAGTCCCACCGTGATCCTTGGGAACCCCAAAGACAGGAACTGACAACAGGCAGACCTGGGAGGGCTCTGTGAAGCTGCAAGGATGGATGATGGGCTGGCTTCAGTCTTTGGTCAGTTTCACACTGTCACTGGATTGGTGACCGGTTCTGTCACCTTTTGCAAGGCATGAATAGAGGTGCAGGGTCCCAGAGGTGGAAAAGGGAGGCTAGGTCACCGGGGTCACTTCACTTGATTCTCACAATAGCTCTGGGAAGTAGGTCTGTCACCACCGTGTTCTTACAGAATTTGAAGCCTGGAACTGGAGAGTGCCTTGTCACATACCAGAAAAGGTGTTGATGGCTGGGCTGTGTGTATATTTGCTTATGTGTGTGTATATGTATGTGTATATTTGCTTATGTGTGTGTGTGTGAATGTATTTTTGTATATGTATGTATGTATGTATGTATGTATGTATGTGTGTGTATTTGCATATGTGAATGTCCTCTAAGTTTTACTTTGTAGCTTTTTAAAAATTAGCATATATTACTTAGGCATGATAATGGGTTTTATCATGACATTCTCATACATATATAGCCTGTATTTTTTCCCTATTCACCTCCATTACCCTTTCTTGTTACTTTGCCTCTCCTGATGAGCTCTCACTCCAGCTCCTGCCCTCACCCCAGCTAGATCCCATGATGTCACTTTCATGTTTTTATTTATAAAGATGAACCGCTGAGTTTCGTTAGTGTTGCTTACAGAGACACGGCTGCAAAGGCATTATTACAGGAGAGCACACACCTTCACTGAAGACAATGCCTACTCCTCTCCCAGAAACCACGGACTGCTGGACTTCTGATTGTGATTTACAGCTGGCCCATGCAGCACTCATGGTACTGATGAGGGGTACTCAGCACCTCGGGAGACATCATGCCCACTGCTGGAAGCTGCCGCCATGTCCACTAGGGCATTCTGAGCACGCTCCCAAGGTGCCTGTCTGAGTTTTCTTGCCCCAGCTTCTGGGATGAATTTCCTGCTGTCTAGCAGTATCAGACAACCCATAACTCTCCTGTTCAGTTACTCATTTCCTGGTGACAGGATCTTATCTTGACCCTCCCTAGCCCACACCCCACTCTGATCCCGTCTCTGGGCTTGGCAATTCACTCATGCAGAAGTCCACATCATCTCCACTTTGCAAGGCCTGAAGACTGACAGATCTCCTCCCCTCCCCCACCCCCACACACAATAACACGGGGACACACCTGCAGAACAGTTTATCTACCCCAGGGCACTGGCCCTCTCTGCCTTCCCACCACTAACCTGCTCCTCACCTCAAGTCTTCTGTATGGCGACACTTGAAAGCTTACCAAGCATTCAAATGTCATGCTTATCTTTGTCCTTGGGTTCTGAGGGGGCCAGGGTCCCATAGACATTTTATATTCCTGGCTAGAGCAAGGTTCCCCTCCCTTTCTCTGCCGCACCAACACTGTGGCCAGGTTCTGTGTTACTCTCTCCTCTCCAGCCACTGTGGCCATCAGATCAGCCTCCGTCCACACTGGGCTGTTTGAGGCTGTTCTTTGCTCGCCCAAGACGTGGTCACCCTCTCCTTCACCGCATCACTGAAGTCCAAATGTCCAGAATTCAGGCATAGAGTACACAACATGTTCACTGTTCTGTGAATTCTCCTGTCATGGCTGCTGCAAATCTCTATGCTTATTAAATAAGCAAATGCAAGACTGGACCTTGGATTATAGCCGACAAGACTGTCCCAGCTGCTCTCAAACTACGTCCTGCCATACTGAATACAGCCACAGTTGCTCTTTGGATATTATTACATGCACGATTTCACCTCCATTCCCATTAAATACAGCATATTCATGCCCGTAAGCACTTTACAGATAGGAACCTACTTAACCCTCCCATTGATTCAGTGAGGGAGAGAGAACCAGGAGTGATTGACAGATGCTCAAAGCTCAATCAATGTCCAGAGATTTTGAACCATTAAGGCTGTTGGTCTCAACCTTCCTAATGCTATGACTGTTTAATACAGTTCCTCATGTTGTGGTCACCCTCAACCACAAAATTATTTTTGTTGCCACGCCATAACTGTAATTTTGCTACTGTTATGAATCAGAATACAAATATCTGATGTACAGGTGATCTTAGGTGACATCTGTAAAAGGGTCTTTCTACTCCCAAAGGGAATGTCGTAACCCACAGGTTGAGAGCCACTACTTTAAGGGGTGACACTGGGACAGGGTCCCAGGTAGGGTTAGCTCACAATCCGAGTTCTGTGCTGTGTCCAACCACAGGGCCTTTGCAGATGAGAGGCACCTGACTCTCAGTGCCTCATCCAAACTACGCTGGAACTCAATTAGGGCTCTCACCCCCCCTCCCCCAGGTGATAAACAGTTTTAATCAATAGGCTTCAGCTAGAGTTATAAAGTTGGCTTCTGATCACCCTGGATGTATAATTATGTATTGCAGCAACACATCTGTACAGCTGCCACACCACGTCCCATCATTAAGCTAAGATGAAAAGTACCTCTAGCAAATTCCAGACCAATCTTCTGAGCCTGTTTTATCAAGGAAAGAAGCTGGGTCATTAATGACCTCTCTCCAGTGACATCCTTTTCTCTACGGGAAATTTCCTTTGGCTTCCTCTCAGTTCTGTCACTCGTGTCTCATGATTAATGACCCACTAGCTGTCAGTTTTAGAACCTTGGTCCCCACTTGTTCCAATCCTATTACCTTAGGCAGGTCTGCTGAGCCCAGCAGATGTAGAGCGAGACAGGGAAACTGGAAGGTGTTTTTGAAGTATTTTTATATTCACAATTCCCTTGGGGAAAGTACTTGCTTTGGGAACACAAAGAGAGGCGCCACAAAGAGTGGAGAGATGGGACAGGTAGACAGGCTGGCTGTATCTGAACTCGGCATTTCCAATGCAAATACACTATGACTGCTAGAGCCCATGGCCTAGGACTGTCTTCGGTCTCCAGATGTTTTGTACAGCAACTGCCAGAGGACATAATAGGTGTTAAAGATGAATTTTTTTGAACATTAAATGCACAGCCAGTGATTGTACCTTGAGGCTTGCTGAGTGACAAGGAGCCAAGATCTCTTGGTCTTGTTTTTGAATTGTTTAGAATCCAGTCCCACCTACCTACACATGACTTTTGAGGGAAAAGAACATTTGGGATAAGGAATTCCATCATCCTCGTGGGAACTCTGTCTGATATAAAGCCTCATTATGTCTTTCTCCCCAGCCCCATTGTGGGCCTTTGAGTTCTACTGAGATCATTAAAGACAGGTATTCCCTTTGTTGGTCTGTCTCTGCTAGTGTATTTCTGTCTATCTCTCTTTCTCATCAATTTTCTACAAATTAAATAACAATTTTTTTTTTGAAATTCTGGAACATCTCCACCCAAATCTGATCATGATTTGCTCTGACCCAAGAAGGGCCTTACAGAAGACACGTCAGGTCGACTATCATAGTCTGCACCCTAGGATTCAATTTCACCCTCACAGTAAGAACTATAGAGATGATGTCCACATCAATGGAGGGGCGGACTTTAACTTGGTTTTGCTCTTGGAATTAAAGGGAATGGTCAGGCAGCAACGTCTGATACTGACCTGCAGGCAGCGGCTGTCTGTGATAAGCCCAAGGCTTATGCACAGCTCTTAAGGGAAAGGTACCAGAGTTGCCCAGCTGATACCCACTACTGGCCTAGGTAAAGCGGGTAAGCAGTAGCAGCGTGCTGGGTATTTGCAGAGCTACTGAGCAGTCTCGTGTTGGGGAGATTACCTGAGTTATGAAAAACATAGGCTGTGGGCCTGTGAGAGGATGACATAGTGACTCCCCGTGGTTATTCTTGACCTGGTTAATAGATATGGAAAGCCTCACTGGAGTTACATTCATTGAGCCCCCTGCCTCGACCTTCTGAAGCTCAGCTCGCCACTGCAGACATACCACTGCTCCGTTTCCCAGAGAATCCTGATGCTGGTGATTCCTGAGGTAGGCTCTTGTCCTGGCTTAGTTTTGCTACCTAGTATCCGGCCACAGTCCTGCCAAGACAGCCTAGCAATGCCAGCAACACGTTCTTGCTCACGGCTGCTAGCGGGAATTTGCCTTTGTTTCCGGGCTTGCCAGAAACAAATCCGGAAATAGAATCCTCCTCAAAGAACTTTTCTGGACTTTAGCTCCTTGCTGGATTTTATTAACTAGAAGCGTCCACTTCACCCCACACAGTCCCGGAGCCACCCCTGAGCCACCATGCCCCCTCTCTAGTCTCTGTCATCACTGCTGATACTGTGATACTTCCTTCTTGGAAAGAAGAAGATGGCTGCCAGGGAACACTGTGCAGTCCTCTGATCAGCCACAGGCTGCTTTGACATGATGATCTTAATGGCCAGCTTTCTGTCTTAGCCCCAGCACCACAGTTCCTGAGTCATCTTAATCCTTATCTTTTCTGATGAGATGACTGCTCCCTTTATCCCATCACCTGGGCTACAAGAGTCACGTTCCTGGCCTGACTGTGGCTTTGAGCTCTATGCAATCTCCCAGGTTTCACAGGCTCCATCTAGACATTTGCTTTCCTGTTTTGATGCTCGCTGGAACTGTGTCACAGCCTCTGCGTATGCTGTTTCCTGCTGGCCACAGTCTCTCTCTCTCTCTCTCTCTCTCTCTCTCTCTCTCAGCCTCTGTAGCCACTGATTTGTGCAGTGTCACAGTTGCTGCCAACGCACAGGCCTGGGCGTAGGGGGAGGCAAGAGGAGTCACAGCTAATCACTTCACCTTTAGAACAGAACCCATTTCAGACAACATGGCCCCGCCCAGCTCTTGGTCTGCCTTGTGCCCCCAGAGCATGTGGCTTCCATCATGGTATTAGGAACCTCTCTGTGTCCCTGGAATCTTGGCTGTGTGCTGGACACCTGGCCCCAGGCACGGAAGCTACAACAATCATCCGTCATTCCCTTTAACAATCATCTCATCCACAATTTCAGCCTCAGTCCTGGCTGAAGTGGAGAAATGTCATTAGCATGTGAGAGTGTCTTCAACGTGATTAGGATCTCGGCTGCGAGTGCTCCCGAGAGAGGCAGAGCCCTGAACAGTCCAGACTGAGCTTCTTATATAAAGCCTTGAAGGCTTGTTTACAGAGGAGCCTCTGACACCTCTTAGGCCTGCAAACAAACACACATGTATGCTCACACTTACAGTGGTACACACAGACACACACAGACACACACAGACACACACAGACACACACAGACACACACAGAGACACACACAGACACACAGACACCCACCCCACCCCACCCCCCACACACAGCTTCTCTTGAATCAGCAGCTGTATAGCTGTATGTAAGACCAGGACAGTCTAACCCAACATAAAGCACAGGTATGTTTATTGCTGTATGGAGAGAGAGCCAAGTCTGAAGAGCAGATATTAACCCAACCTTGGCTCACACGTTCTGTTACCGCTGTGGGCACTGAAACACATCGCTTCTCATTTTAAAGCAGTGGTATTTGAAATAGGGGTTGCACAACACAGCCACCCGGGGAACCCTTAAAGTGATCCCGTGCCTGCACAACACTCAGAGTCAGAGTCTGACATTCTCAAAGGATTAGCTTGGGGACAGATGTTGTTAATGTGCACTGTGAGTTAGAACTATAGGTCTGAATGCCATCCTCTTGGTGATAGGTGGTGATAAGGAAGGTGAAGTGTTCTAAATAACCAATTATTCCCAGACTAGATTACTGTGGTCATCCAGCGGCTTTTCACACAAACATTTGCTTTTGATCATACAGCAAATGTCTGCCTGCTAATGGCAGACAGTGAGTGGCGAATGTCAGCTTTGATCCTGTCTATATTGAGTACTGGGATTTCCCCCATGAAATGGGAAAGAAACATCTGGAAGGCCACACCATGGTCCTCTGCATTTGAGGCTAGAAGTTGTCCCATGGTCTCTTGGCCAGAGCTGGTCAATGTGCCCCGCCCAGAAGCGAGGAAGGCAGGGGAGGAGAGGCCGCTTGCATGTACTGCCCTTCCTGTTACTTGGGCAGTTTTCACACATTGCCCCAAGTGGTGGCTTGGTTCTCACTCAAGTAAGGATCAAATGAATTTTTATCAGAAAGAAAAGAGAAAATTCAGGCCTAACACTGTCACCACGTTTGTCTCCAGAACGTTAAAATAGCTGCCTGCCAGTTTAGTATTTTTCTGGATTTGCAACTCCAATCACATGCTGTTAGAAACAGATCTTTTATCCTGGCTGTTTGTAGTTGTGATTGTCCACTTTAGGACTTCCCAGAGCTCTGGAGTATTGTTTTAAGATTTGCAGCTTTGGGGCTAGAGGGAACACTTGCTGATCAGTCATGAATGTAGATCCCATCACGTATGCAAAGATCAGATGTCCCTGAAACCCCTATAACTCCTGCTCCGGGAATCCCATGTCTCTCTCTGCCTCTACATGAAATGGTTTGCACCTTCATGTGTGCATACACTGACACACAAAAGAATACATATGTAAAATAAATGATTTTACCAAGTGTGTCCCACACTCAGAGCCAAGCCTCATGCTCTCATCTGATACTCTTGAAGGACTTGTTTGGAGAGAGAGGTATTTTTAAGAACCTCCCAGGTGATTTTTAATCAGCACTGTGAGTTGGAACTGTGAGTTTCATCACCATCATCTGGGTGATGGGTGGTGTTAGGGTTGGTGGCTTATTCTACATAAGTTGTTATTCTGGTACTGAAGAGGATTTCTCTCATGCTGTAAGTGGGTACTTGAAGAAGCCAAAAGAGGATGTTAGATTCACCCCGGAGCTGGAGTTCTAGGTGGTTGTGAGCCCCTGATGTGCTTCAGAGAGAAATGAATTCGTGCTCTCTTCGAAAGTGCTCTTAGCTGCTGAGCATCTGTCCAGCCCCAAATAACTCTAAAAGCAAAGCAAAGCAAAGCAAAACAAGAAAACAACCAAACGACCCCCCTAAAACTGTGGCTTTCCCTATCATGGCTGTGTTTTATAGGGTTCTCTCTCTCTCTCTCTCTCTCTCTCTCTCTCTGATGTGATCTATTTATTTGTTCATTTTTATGGTTTCAAAAAGTTTTTAATAAAAACAGAATGCTATACATTTATTTATTCCCATTTATTATTGCTCCGGAAAAATTTTAAATAAAAAATGAGTATTGTGAACTGTAGGTATGATTTCTAATGAGATTAGACATCATCATTATTATGTCTTTCCTCAAGAAAATGTTTTACATTTATAATTATAAAGTCTTTTTATGTTTCTCTTTAAATGTTAGCATGTTTATACAACTTCAAATATATATATATATATATATTATGCATGAATGGATCTATGGATATATTATATATTCATAATACACATATACACTAAATGCAAGAAAAGAATGCTATTGATATTTATGTAAGTGTTTTCTATCAGCCACTTTATGAAACTCTGATGGAGTTTTTCCAGGTAGAAAGTTATATTTCCTGATGAGTGTAATTTTGTTTTGTCTTCTCTATAATTTGTTTCCTTCCTTTGCTGCATTGCCTGCATGCCCCAGAACAAGGCTTAATCCCAGAGAGAAGAGGTATTCTTGACAGTTCTCACTTAGAGGCAACAGCTAAGATGTTTACATAGTGAGTGTAGTGATGTTTTTACATTAAGAACGCAGTCTTCTAGTGACAATTCATAGAGTATATTCTTTAGTGACATTACACACTGAATTTTATAAAAATACCTGTTGATTTCTGTTGATGATTCTTTTGTATCATTTTTCTGTCCTGCTGATGTGATTTTATAATTTCTTCCATCATTATATTAGATCTTCAAGGAATAAAAAAAACAGAACTCTTCAAGTGCCTAATATCTTTTAAAGATGAACTCTTAGCCAGCTGCATGGCACTGACTCAAGAGGCAGGAAGAATGAGACTCGAGGCTCTCGAGCTGTAGAGTGAGACCTTGTAACAAATAATAGACTTTTTTGGTATTTCAAATTATTGGATTTATTTTTAAGATTAATATACAATTAAAACACATTTGAACCCATGAAAGAGAAATATATTATGTGTTTGAAATAAAAGTAGCATTGCCTCTCTGTATGGTGCTTTGGAAAAGCCAAACAGATGATACACATGCAGCATTTATACAGCCACATATTTTGCTAAAACCCAGGATAGCCAAAACAATTCTAAACAGTAAAAGGACTTTTGGGGGAAATCACTGTCCCTGACTTCAAGTTGAACTACAGATCAATAGTGATAAAAACCACATGGTATTGGTACAGAGACAGATAGGTCCATCAATGGAAGAGAATTGAAGACCCAGAAATAAAGTGGGTCTTAAACTCATACAGACACTTGATCTTTGACAAAGAAGCCAAAACCATACAGTGGAAAAAGAAAGAGAGAGAGAGAGAGAGAGAGAAAGCATCTTCAATAAATGGCAGCACTGGTCTAACTGACAGTCTGCATGTAGAAGAATGCAAATTGGTTCATATTTATTATCACCCTGTGCAAAGCTCAAGTCCAAGTTGATCAAGGATCTCCACAGACTTCTTAACTGACTTCCCAAGTTTACTTCTGCTTTATTGGATGACAGGTGTTTGCTCAAGCACAAGGATCTCCTCCTTCATCTGCCAGTTCTATGCGCTTATCGAATGGATCCCCTTCAGTGATCCTCAGGACTGGGGTGTCCAGTTACCCCATTTGCTGCAGACAGGTTTGGCTTGTTCCTTTTGTTGCAGTGAAACCATTGCTCTCAAACGTGTCCCAGAATGGACAATGAATTGTATGGTCACCCTCTCCTTAGATGAACTGTCCCTATCGTACCCACACATACCTTCTGCACAAGGGGCATGGGAATGCTTATTATACCAGAGAGCTGGCATTCAGTAGGTGTTCTACACACTAGCCAGGGTTATTTGTGCCGCGAGAGGTATGGATTTAAAAATTCTTATGTAAGAAGAGCTCTTCTAGCAGGGAACTTTCCTCCTCCCTCACAGCTTAAGGTCCTGAGGTTTTCTGATGGTGTCAGAAAGCACACTGCTCCTCAGGCAGAGGCCAGACTGGCTGGGAACCACACTTCCTTAGGG
This sequence comes from Apodemus sylvaticus, assembly GCF_947179515.1. Taxonomy (NCBI): domain Eukaryota; kingdom Metazoa; phylum Chordata; class Mammalia; order Rodentia; family Muridae; genus Apodemus; species Apodemus sylvaticus. Next base: position 34,200,784 of record NC_067478.1, read on the forward strand.
TAAATGAGAAGGGACTCCCTGTTGCTTCAGGACCTTGGGAAGCACAATTGTGGACTTAGTCAAGAAGATTGTGGAGGGAAGGGGAGGGAAGGGAAGGACAGGGTAAAGTCTAGAATACAGGACAGGGCAGAAGTAGAAAGAAAACCAGACAGGGTTGCAGGGAGTGGGGAAGACCATGGCAGGTGGGTGGAAGAGGACCAGATGGAAAGAAAAGCCGAGAAGGGAAGGAGGCAGTGGTGCCCCAGCACCAGGCTGCAGCCCTGTGGCGCCTCTCACACAGCTATTTTGGAGGTGTTAATTTCTTACCTATTTGGGGAAACTTGGCAGGTGTACTCACCTATCTGGGATGCCGCAGGCTTCAGCAGCTTGTGACTGCGGAGTAAGGTCACACTCTCTTGAACTGCTCAAATTAAAATTAGAAAGAAAAAAAAAAAAAGCTCTTCTGCTTTTGCTCTTAGCTCCCCGAAGAGCTGTGAGGTGCGAGCCTGCCCTTGCTCCTGACATGGTTTTACACCACAGAGCCCTCTTTCCTCTGCTTTGGACTAATGACCTCAGTGGGCCCCACCTTACAAGACCTCGCTGTCCCCACAATACCCCTGCCCCATTTTCCCTGGTCTCAGGTGAGAAAGACAGCCTTCAAAGCCTTTCCTCCAGTCCTCCCGAAGAGAGATCTCAGGCCCTAAGTTTTACAAGGTGTTATTGGCGAGAAGAGATAAGTTGAGCAGTTCAGGAGCATCATGTGCAAGGTCTTCTCCCAGCCGCTACCCTGTGGCATTCCTGAAGGGCCCTGCTGTGGCACTTGCCTTTCCCTCTCACAGAGCCACAAGCACATGTCTGCTCACCCAGATAGAGAATGGAGACCAGACAAAACCCAAAGGCTTCTGTCCAAGTCCGGTTCGGTAAACCCACAGCTTTGCCAGGCTTACTTCTGGGTACATGGGTGAGGGGTTACCTCCAGGAGTGTGGGTGACCCCCAAATGGCATCAGTGGAGAGTTGCACCACGGTGTGTGTGACAGCCCTTCCTTTGGGCAACACCCATATAGTCTAGCACTTGCATACGTTGGGGCAGGGTTATTTATGGCTGTTGGTGTGCAAAATGGAGTGAGTGGCTGGGATCTAGGGTGGGGGTGGGGCGCCCCTCCCCCACTCCTGCTGTGAGAGAAAGTTAACAAGCCTGATCTTGTGAGGGTCTAAGGCAGAGTCAGTCCTTACATCTACTCTGGTCTCCAGATGAGAATAGAGTGATGCTTTTATCAAGCCTGGAAGACAGTGTTCTCCAACAGGCTCCCCCGCTCTTCTGCTTCCCTCGAGAGGAAACGACTTTACCCCTTCCCATGCTCCTTCAAGGCCTGTATTAGTCTCTTGAGGCTGAGGCTAGCAAGTGACCACAAAGCAGGCGGTTTCCAACAAGAGAAATGTATTTCTTCATCGCTCTGAAGGCCAGAAGTTCAGTCTCAAGAGGTTCTTACAGTGGCTTCCTTCCAGAGGCTCCGATGGAGAAACCAAATCTGGCTTCTCTCCTAGCTTCTGGTGGCTGCAGACATACCTCAAGTCTCCCTCTTTTACTCCAAAGGGCATTTGTTAGGTATTGGATTTTTTTTTTTTTTGAGATTATAATGTAATTACTTTTTTCCCTTCCTTTTCCCTCCACCATATCCTCCCAAACACTCTATCCAATCTCTTTCAAATTCATGGCCTCTTCTTCTTCTTCTTTTTTTATTTTTAACTAACTGTTATTGTATGCATATATGTGTGTGAATATATATACATTCCTAAATTTAACCTGGGGATTTTTAAGGCTATATTTTAGCCCATTATAGAGTCTTTATTGTTTCCAGAATGCCCTTCATTCTACACATTACCCTGAGAGTGTAACCTTGTTCTGAATTCCAAGACACAGCTAAACTACTCCCGACATACCCGTCTAATATTGGTCTGTGTTACCCAATTATTTCAAAGGTCAACTTCAGCTGTTTGTAGAGTGAACTAAATGAACATTTGCTCTCTGACCAAGAGGAGGGTCGTGTGTGCCATAAACTGATAAGCATTAAACGCTGATGGGGAGTGTGTGTGTGTGTGAGAGAGAGAGAGAGAGAGAGAGAGAGAGAGAGAGAGAGAGAGAGAGAGAGAGAGAGAGAGGGAAGGGCTCTGATGCCCACATTTCAGACAACCCTGCTGGACCTGGAAGTAGAAAAAACAGAGGTGCTGTCACTATCACTGGTCAATTACAGGAGCTGCCCACAGCTGGAATCTGTTAAGGGCCCGGTGCTGGCAGGTGTAGGTAGAGGAGACCACAGCTGCTTCCTAGCACAGTTTTCCTCAGCTGTACCTGTTCAGCAATAATCATGTTGCCGTGAGGACTGAACACCGTAGGAGAGAGGGGAGAATGAGTTCTGAGGGCCCAGCAGGGACTATCAGGGCCTGGAAGAGACTAATTTATTTCCACAGTGAGGAACCTGACGGTTGGTGTCTAAAGTCAGCGACTGTAAATTGAATTGTGTACAAGCTGGATAGATGTTGCACCAGAAAGCACTGGGAGACTCTGAAAGGTGTAGTCCTTGTTAATGGGGACAGAGGTCATGGCACCAGCTCTTTTGATTAGATGTTAGAGGAACTGAGGTTGCCAATGGAAGGGGATGAGGCACAAGGCAAGGCCACCAGGGGGAACCGAGAAGGATACACATTTTCTTTCTTTTTTTTTTTCCTCTTAATATCTCTAAATATTTTTTTCATTTTTTTTATTTATCCGATTTATTTTTTTATTTACATTTCAAATGATTTCCCCTTTTCTGGCTTCCCACTCCCTGTAAGTTCCATAAGCCCTCTTCCCTCCCCCTGTTCCCCCATCTACCCCTTCCCACTTCCCTGTTCTGGTATTCCCCTATACTGCTACACTGAGTCCTTCCAGAACCAGGGGCCACTCTTCCGTTCCTCTTGGACATCATTTAATGTGTGGATTATGTCTTGGGTATTCCACGTTTCTAGGCTAATATCCACTTATCAGTGAGTGCATGCCATGATTGATCTATATAGACTGGGTTGCCTCACTTAGTAAGATGTTCTCCAGCTCCATCCATTTGACTAAGAATTTCATAAATTCATTGTTTCTGATGGCTGAATAGTACTCCATTATGTAAATATACCACATTTTCTGTATCCATTCCTCCGTTGAGGGACACCTGGGTTCTTTCCAGCTTCTGTCTATTACAAACAGGGCTGCTATGAACATAGTGGAACATGTATCCTTATTGCATGCTGGGGAATCCTCTGGGTATATTCCTAGGAGTGGTGTAGCAGGGTCCTCCGGAAGTGTCATGCCCAGATTTCTGAGGAACCGCCAGATTGATTTCCAAAGTGGTTGTACCATATTGCAATCCCACCAGCAGTGGAGGAGTGTTCCTCTTTCTCTACATCCTCGCCAACCCCTGCTGTCTTCTGAGAACATAAAAAAAGCCAAGGGGAAAGAAGTGGAGAGATCCTGTGGGTGCCAAACATTGCTCTCTTACTACAGAAGCAGCATCTGGGTGCAGTGGGCTTTGCATGCCTGTTGATGCAAAATGTCAACATTCTGGGAAACTCATGCTAAGGGCCAGAGGGAGCCCCACAACAACCTTCCCTCTGTTTGTCAGTCAGTATGGGTGACAGAGGAACAGTTCCACACTGAGGACTCCAGCTTAGGACGCTCCATTTCAGTAATCCCCGCTGCTTTGTACCCCTGTCTCTTGGTTATTCACTGGGGGGGGGGTTGACAACCCACCCCCCGAATTTTTGAGGCAGAATCTCTCACTATCACTTGGGATCACATGTTTTTTAGCCAGATCCTCAGACCCAAGAGCCCCAGGGACCATCTCTAGTTCACAGGCACTGGGATTATAAGTACATTTCTCTCTACAACTGGCTTTTTATGTGGGTTCTGAGTATTAAACTCAAGTCTTCATGCTTATGTGATAAGCATTGAGTTAACTCTTCAGTCCCCAACAACAATAATGTCTTCTGCTATGTTGTGTGTTGCCTGGGCGTGGCTGGGCAGTTCTCCTTCCAGGTCTCTTAAAGGCTGCAGGCAGTCAGATAGAAGCTGGAGCTAGGGTTCCCAGGCTGGTCCCTTTGCTTGTGTGTCTCTGGACTAGGGAGACTCACATAGCTGGGGCTCTTCAGGCATTACTCTCTCCATGTGGTCTCCAGATAGTCGCCCCTGGCACGGCAGCGTGAGGGTCATAGAGTATCCCAGGTGAGTGGCAGAGACTGTGTATGTTTCCAAATCCTGTCGTGGAAGCTCATGGGATAGATGTGGCGGCTGTAAACAGTAAGTCACTCTCATCTCACTCTCTCCTTCCAGGCAGCCAGGGATGCTCACCTAGCTTTGGGGGAGGGGTGGGGGGTGGATCATAGACAGTACCTCAAAGGAAGATGAGTTGCAAAGGATTTGTGGATGTTTTTAAATCACTGCACTGTGCAGTTGATTGGACCAGCAATCCCCCTTCATAGGATGGAAAATGCACAGTCTATTCAAATGATTCTTCCAAGGGCCATTTGGGTACTTTCAGCTCTTTGGTGATAAAATGTAATGCTGAAGGAAGTGTCTGCGTGTCCCTTTTTCCTTTCTACTTCCTGTTCTTTCTTTGGGAAAAGAAAAAAACATGAAAAGCATGGAGAGGGCAAAATCAGAAAACAGGAACTTAAAAAACCCATTCTTCAGTTTGCAAATACCTTTGCAGCTGTGCTGAGAAGACTCTGGGCTGGCTCACGCTCACACGCCTTGTCGGCATATGCGTGGGCCGTGTGGGTGTCGGGCCTGAGCTGAACCTTACTTTTATTTTATTTTTTTCCATTGTGCCTTGATGATGCCCAATTGAAATGCTTGCATTTGCACACAGAAAGGTTTGGAGCTCAGTTCTCTTCAGGAAAGGCCCCTCTCCTGAGCAACTCTGAGGTGTCCTCAGCAGCTGGGGACAAGACAGAGCAGGGAGGACATGAAGGGACTGACCTGGCTCTCTCTAAGTAGAAACACAAGCCCATTTTCCCTCCCAGGCTCTCACGTGGTCTTGTGACATCCCTCACAGTCCCAGTGTTGAGGGGGAAAGCATTACAGAAAGCGAGTGAGCATTAAAATAAGATCCTTTTGAGTGGTCTTTCCTTGACTGAACATGGGACCACATATCTGGAGTTCTAATCTCCACTCTCTGCTAAAAAGTCCTAGCTCTCCTTGACCAAGACTTAGAGAAGGAATAAAAATATGGCAATATTTAGATGGCTATTGTTACCGCAAAACTCCGCTAGGACTAACTTGTCTAGATAATTGCTTATGGGACTGAGGTCCTTTTGCATATGGGCGTCACATATGAAAGCCCAGTTACATAAGGACTTTCAAAGTCACATGACCCCTGAACGAGGAAAGGGATGATATTTTCTATTCTATGTTTTTGCTGGGCTCGCGGAAACCAATGCATTGCCAAGACTTGTTTTTCTTTGTGAATTTGGAGAGTGATCCTAGTGGGAGTTGACACTCAGTTGGATTCTTCCACAAGAATATGGCACGGAGGATCTGGTCCTAAATTTGAGAGCCACAAGACTAAATCTTTTTCCCAGCTATCATTTACCTGGTAGGTGACTTTGGGCACGCCCTCCTCTTTAATGCTGTTTAGAAGCCCCATGCCAGTACAGCATACTCGCAACCACAACTCTGGAATTTGGTGATGGTGGAACATTTTTTGATGATTTTTCCTTCAAATTCCATTGTCTTAAGATTGCTTCCCTTACCTGCTGCCACTTCCTTATGGCCAGGAAGTTTTGGACATTGAGAAGTAAATACTGTATTCTTGGCAAAAGGCATTTCTTAGTCCAGTCAACCATTAGAACAAAATACCACAAAACCATGTGGCTTGTACAGAAGAGTAGTTTATTTTTCACAGTTCTAGGAGCTGGGAGCTTCAAGATCACGGTGTTGGCCTCCTTCCTCATAGATGGTGCACGTTGCTATGACTTTACCAAGTAGAAGGAACAAGATATGTCTCTGGAGCCTCTTATATAAGAATAAACACTCTTATCGTGACCTAACCCTATCCCCACCTCACCTCCATCTTTTTTTCCATACCACTATCTTGAAAGACAGGATTTTGATATGTAATTATGCAGTGGTCATGTATATTTAACATGGGAGGGGATTTTTTCCCCTTAAGCTAGAATTGCAATGGGCAAAGGGATGGAGAAGGGAATGTGGGGTATGTCTGTATCACCAATTGTTCCCATGGGCCTAGAGCCTCAGCATCAAGCGAAGATGTTATGGATGAGACAGGGGAAAGGGATCAGTGGTTCAGCCTGTATACACTGGGTGTCAATCATGGGAGGCGCCAGGCGAGCCACTGTGGCTTCCAGACCAAGATGGAGGGAGGTAGGTCTACATAGAATTCTGACTGTTCCTCCCCCCCTCCCCTCAGTCAAAGGTACCCAGCTTAGGAACAGGTCTGAGGAGGGGGTTGGTTTTCATGGAGGCTTCTGGAAGGTGGCTTTTCAGACTTGGCTTTGTCCATTTCTTTAGGAGAACACAGAACAGATCTGGGACTTGAACCCTGTTGTCTCCCAGTGACAAGCCCCTTTGATGGCTACCTTCTGGAACTGTTTCTGTTTAGTTTTCATCACCTTGCGTGAGATCGAGGTTTGTAGAGTGTGCTGGGTCAGGTCAACTAGGAAATTGCAAAGGCAGAGACAGTTTCCCTAGGATAATAGGCTTATTGGAAGTTGACTTGCTGGAGGGCAAGAAGAAAGGGAGATTTAATTGTTTTTCTTCAGGTTTTAAGGGTGTTGACACCAGGCTCTCTGTAATCACAAAGCCAAACTCTGTGTTAACAGCCCATTGCTATCCAGCAGGGAAGTTTTCTTTTACTTACTACTACTAGGTATTCATTATTTACCAATGTTGAGTGAGCTTCCACAATCGCAGGTTCTGCTCTAGGCACCTTAGAAGCAGCAATGGATAAACAGACAAAACTCTCAGAGTTTATGTCCTAGTCGGGGAGACAGAATAAACAAAGGACTAAGAGGTGTGCACAGTATGGGCCCATGCCCTCCGTAGATCACAGCTTCCAGAAGAGCGGCCATTCCTCTTTGCTCTGCTTTCCAGACCCTTCCCATCTACCCTACCCCACTGCTCACCGTCAGGGTGCCTTGTGAATCCTGTTGCCCCCAAGCTCACATAGCTTCCCTGTCACGAGGCTGTTTAGTTACAAATCTGGTTTCCTAAAACCATCCTGGTGTCACTTTTTTTTCCTTCCTATTTCTTTTATACCCTAACCCAAGTCTTGACTTAGTATGAAATCGTAACTAGAAGCTAAGTTGGGTTAAAGAATTCTGGCTCCATTTCTATGCCTCTGTTGACTCCTCAAACCCCAGTCTGACATCAACCCACATCCCAGTGCACGCTTAGCGAGTGCTATCTGATCAAACCCCAGATTAGCATGTGGACTTCAGTGGGAGACAGTTCAGGACCCTTAGGGTCTAGTGGCACTCAGGGAAGGGAGCAGCTTCCTTGATTCTGATGCCTCCAGCCCTGAGGTTAAGCACAGTCGGGCTGAGAACAGCCTAACCCAGATGCTAGTCAGGGTCGATGGGCAGCTCTTCAGGGCAGGGCCAATGGCTCCTTATTGTACTTCAGAGCATATTTATTCAACAGGTTTGAGCCCTGCAGTGGTGTCGCTCTCCCATTGCCAGTGGATGCTATCCAAGGGCTGAGCTGTGTGATCCGGCAGGTGGACAGCAGGGCCTCGGCCACGGTTCAGCTCACAGATGCCAAAGCAAACACTGGGTGTCTCAACTGGTTGTATTCGCATTCCTGGGCTTATTAAATGGGATGAGCTGAGCTCAGCTAGACGGAGGACAGGGAGGAGCCTGCTAGTCAGAGCCCTGGGATACAGGGGCCAGGCAATGGCACCTTCTATAAGGGACTCAGAGTTATTTCTGTCCCTTTGCTTGTCCCGATTCAGTCCCTTCTATAGCTTAATGTACTCCAAACATGGTGCAAGCTTTGGGAATTTTTTTTTTCTGCTGAGGGCTTTTTTTTTTTTTTTTTTTTTGGACAATGCTCAGAAGGAACTCAATAGTAGGCAAACAGACAGGCTTGGGTGGAAGCAGTCAGTCGACAGGAAAGGATTATGTGAGATGCGAGCTAATGTGACAGGCTGCCCAGCCGAGAACTGGCAGGCTGGGAGTTCATAAGCTGAGTAGAGTCAGACACTGCCAAAGAGAGAGAAAACGCCTTGGGTATCTTCAGGGTCACTTTTGGGACAAGATGTTCACGAAAGATGGGCAGGGCATGGATTAGCACCTTGGTAATTATTTTGCTTTACCTTCAAGCGAGTTTCATGGTTAAAGTGTTCTTCAGTGTGAGGGTAATCCAAACAGGAAAGGACTTCATGGCATGTGTGACTTGTGATGTTTGTGGGAGTCCAATACTATACTAATTCACTGCTTTATGCACCGAGAGTGGGTGAAGGAGAGAAATCAAAGGCAAGTGCATGTAGGTTCTGATTCTGAGGAGCTATGAAGCCTTGGGTAACTTTCCTGACCTCTCTCCATCTGTTTCCTATTATGTATTGAGGACAGTGCTACCCTGAGACGAACAGGCTTCTGGAAAGTAATTTGCATCAAATGTGGGAACATTTAAATCAAATATTGCTTTGGCCTTAGTGTATCTAGAGTACATTTTAGTAAAAGTCACAAAGATATATATATATGGAGGGCTGGAGGGGAGCACACTTCTGGAACCACAGAATGAGTGAGCCAGTGGGAAGGGACCCGGGGAGGCCGAGGGCCAGACGTAGTGAAAGTGATCTAGATTTCCCTGGCTCTAGTTCCTGTGCTGGTGGTAATTTTAGGAACAAAGATCCAAAGACGATGAACCCAGTCATAATCAGAAGATAACAACATATTGTCTTGTCACTTAGCCCTGTAAAGTGAGTTGGAATGAGTTCGGGAAGGAGTGATGGGGACAGGCTCAGTGGCATAAAGATCTGAGTGACAGGCAATAGGCTTCACTAAGCTGGGATCCTAAGAGTGTCTTGGGATGGTTTCATGCACACGTTTTGTCTCTGATGGAAATAGGACCAGTCTAGCTACACCCAAGAGACCATGCTGATTGACTGTCCTTGGCTACTGGCAGCAGGGCACCTGGGCTGGAGAAGAATGAGGCTTATCCTCCAGGGTGCACTTTCTGTGTTGCTCCGTCCCTTGCTGCCTGGAAGGAAGGGCTGAGCTGAGCTCAGCAGATGGCATGCAGATGTTGCCTGAATATCAAAGTATCATTATTTAATTGGTGTGCATGTGTTCGCACAAGTGTGTGTGTGTGTGTGTGTGTGTGTATGTGTGTGTGTGTGTTTCATATGCTCTTGGGTGCTCAAGTACCTACAAGGTCAGAGGTCAAACGTCAGCAGCTGCCTGTCTCGTTTAGAGACTGCATCCCTTCCTGTCCTGGAACTTAGGCCCTTGTGCTTGCTTGGCATGCATTTCACCAACAGATTTATTTGCCCACCTCTAAGAATGTGTCAACTTTAACATTTAGCTAGTGAAGAGACACCTCCTTGCTGACACAGCGCCAAGTCTCTGCACATCTCCCGTGCATGGACAACAGCTGCCTTCCTGGATTTTCCATGGCTGTCTGTTCCCAAGCGTCCCTCCTCATGTTGACTTAAGTGTGGCTTTTCTTCGAGCTTCCTTTTGTTTACCAGGCAGGACACAAATTAGGCAGTGTAGCATCCCAGGCATCCTGACAGGTCTCACCTTACACTCCGACCTTCTTTGACACACTCATTGGCAAGCTGGAATGCTTGCTGTCTCCAGTGTAAAACCTTCACACTTCCACAGGGCTTTGCCTCACATCCCTTCTCTCTGCTCCAGGCAGGGGCTACAAGTCACTCACTCCATCTCCTCTGAAGGCCAGGGATGCTAAGCCTTGCACGTTACTATTACCCACGAGCTTCTTATTTCCTTGGCTGTAGAGACTGAATTCTTCCCTCTGTGTTCAGTATTCACAGCGCCCCTGGTCTCTTCAGTGTCTGTCAGATGAATTACATCGAGTGAAAATGAACTCAGTAGGATGACTCTAAGAAATATACATGTTAAGCAACTTACTTTAGATACTAAAATGTGAGCTTTGTGTGTGTGGTAGAGGAGCAAAGTGACAAGAGAGGGCCTTTGTGATGAACTCCTAACTGATAAAGCATCCCCTTTCAGTCATGGAGGCAAAGTAGGAGCCATCTTTGAAGATACACTGGAGTTCTGAGTACTTGTGAGTTTTCATGGATTTAGAGACATTCCACCAAGGTCTCTAAACTATGGGAGTCTCAAAAGAAACAGGAAAACTGGTTTCCTGGAAGAAAAGGTGAACCACTGTGCTTTCTCTCCTCACAGTTTGGGTCTCTGACAGGTGTCGAGAGGGCTCTGTAGCGTGACATCTTTCAGTCAAGTAACTGCTTTCCTGACTCATGCTGGTAAGGAGAAGCCACCTTCCTCCCGTCTGCAAATGCTTCGCCCTCTGCTCTGACCAAGGCTCAGACACAGACCTGCATCCTTCAGAACTGACCACGCTTTAACCCCGCCTCAGCTTTCTCATCTGGAAGAAAAGGAGGCCAGACCACAGGTATTAAAACTGCCCAGACCCAGCTTCTCCCAGAGGCTACCATTAGAGATTTAGGGGTGGGTTTAGACTACCTATTGGATTGTAAATCATGTTCCTCCCTAAAGACTGGGCTGGACTCCTTGCATGTCAAAGCACTAACTTCTTCACTTCCTGCCTTGTGATTGTTCACTGGGCGGGGGTGGGAATTCTATTATTTCTTGGTCCTGCTTAAGGAGCTGCCCACAATAGATGCATATAGGTGCCCCCTGTACAGATGGCAACCTGGGCAAAGGCTCATTCACATGACTGGCCTAGTGTGAACCCGGGGCAATTGTGAGCATGGTTCAAAGCACCACAGTTTTTAGAATATTCGTTAAAGACGTGTGTCAAGGCCACTGCCTCTAGAGGAATTATCTTATTAATGACGTCAGCTGTGTGTCTCTTAAATTCTCTCCACTGAGTGGTCTTTGGTTACTTGGATGCAATGAGCTCTGTGGGTTTGGGTTGTCACAGTAGTGTCACAGATATGCCAAGTGAGATGGTCAGAGAGTCACAGAACCTCACAGAGCACCTGGATGATTTAAATCCAGGCCAATTCAAGTACAAAGACCTCAGTGAGTCTGATGGTGCATTTCAATCCTCAAAGCAACTTTTAGTGTAGCCTTTAGAACCTCTAATTGTTTAGAACAAGAAAATTGGAAAGTTCCAGAGACCTGTTAAAAGCGATTGAGCCTGGAAGTAGCCATGATGAATTTGAACTTGGTGCTTTCGATCTGCTTTTCTCCAGAGATTCTCACATAATCCTGGGACTTAGTCATCTGTGTCTGCAAGTTCCATGTTTGTAGATTTAATTATGGGGGAGGGTGGAAATTTTGGGGGAAAAGCATGTCTGAACTGAATGCGTGTAGATGTATTTTTCTTGGCAGTCGTTAAGCAGGTCAGTATAATTTGGTTTTATTATTTTTTCATTTATTTATTTATTCACCCTTCATTCCAGTCACAGCCCCTCCCACCTCTCCTCACAGTCCCACCCTCAGAAATTCCTCCTCCCGTTACTCTCTCCCCTTCTCCTTTAAGAAGGGGGACCCCCCCCTTGGGTATCACCCCTATCTGTGACTTCAAATTGCAGCAGAACTAAGCACATCCTCTCCCACTGAGGCCTGACCGGCAGTCCAGCTAGGAGAAGGGGACCCAATGGCAGGGGACAGAGACCAAGATTGCCCTCACTCCTACTGTTAGAGGACCCACATGAAGACCAACTTGTACATCTGTTACAAATGTTTAGGGGCCCTAGGTCCAGCATTTCCATGCTCTTGGGTTGGTGGTTCAGTGTCTGTGAGCCCCCCATGGCCCAGGTGAGTTGACTCTGTAGTTCTTATTATTTTTAATTATGTGTGTGTGTGTGTGTCTGCACATGGATATATGCAAAAGCCTGCAGGTGTCAGAGTCCCTGGCACTATAGTTACAGATGGTTGTGAGCTGCCAGTAGGTGCTGAGAAACAAGTCCAGGTTGCCTGGAAGAACACCAAGTGCTCTTAATGCTGAGCCATGTCTCTATTGCAGTATATTTATTTACATAGTCATACACTGTGTAGGATATTAAAAGCCCTATAGAGATTATTTGTGCACACAGAGGAATATATGAAAGTCATATGAAAAACACTACACCACTTTGTGTAAGAGACTTGAGCATCTGCAGATTTGGAGTTTTTCAGGGCTCCTAGAACCAATCCTTCATAGGTACCAAAGGGTCAACTGAACAGTGTTTCATGGATCAGGAAACAGAGGCCCAAGCAGATGCCGTGACTTTCAGCTACACCGGTAAGCAGCCATGATAAAGTTGATGCCTTCCCCACAACATGAAGCTCAACACACTGTTGAGCTCTGGAACATTCTTCCTTGATTTCATCGTAGTAAACGGTATGGTGTCAAGGTCTCAGTGATGGTGGCCATTCTGATGTCTTTTGGTTTGCAGGGGCTCTGTGTCTGAATCAGTATGGAAGGTGAAGTGTTAGCAGAAAGAGCCTGACAGGATGAGACAGTGAGCTGGTTACTCGAGCACCCACTCACTGTTAGATCAGAACTCCACCCTGGCATAATCCCCCAAAGGGCTGTGTAGCTGGGCGGACACATCCAGCCCGAGCAGATTTGTCGTTGATGGGTCCTGGACTGAGGCCAGCCTCTCTGGAGGACCAATCCTGGTGGGAGGAGGAGACTTCCTGGAGGGACTTTATGAATGGCATGTGAATGTTGGCTTAGCAGCAGATCCTGGGGAGGAGCAGGACTCACCAGGCCCCCGGCCTCAGACCTGCAGGAGCCCTCTGGTAAAAGACTTTGCCCACTTACTTCCCATTAATTTGTAACCTTAAAATCATTTTTACTTTCAACTGAAAAGTATACCAAACAAAATTTTGAAGAATCTACTGCTTTTTAGAGCTGGGAGTTTCTGTTTCTGTTCCTGGAAACAGAGGCACCTCTCCGATTGTCAGAAGGAGAGACTGGGGGTGGCCAATGCAGAGCAGAAGGGCCAGAGGGACCCCGGGGTGGGTGGGTGCTGCAGAGTGGCCTGCTAGGATGGGCAGGTGGGAAATCAGGTGTCAGCTTTCATCTGTCCCGGAGAGCATCCTTGGAAGTTTTCTGCCTGCCGATCACGTTTCCTTATCACTTTTCCAGCCAGCTTTGTGACTCTAAGTGTTGGACGGAGAACTGATAAGGGTAGGTGACTGGCGCTCACTGCCCTCAGAAGCCCTTGGCTCGCCTGCACCTTCTTGATGCCGATGCTGCCCTAGGATGCTCTGGGATTCCGCAGGACTTGAGGAGGAGGTTCCCCAGGAAGGGCAGCAAAACTAGTCTGAGCTTCCTTCCTGAGGATGCTGGGATAGACCTTGTGAAGTTTTCTTTTTGCTGTATTCAAACAGTACTTTTTGTACCGGGGCTTAGGGTCTCCTCTAGGAGGACAGTAGGTGGGGGGGCTGGAGTTGGGAAGACCTTATTTTGAGACTGTTAAAATAGATAGCTGAATGGTGAATGAGAAGGCTATGGAATTATGTAATTTTAGGGGTTCCTATTTTTTTAAAGGGTAAGAACAAGAATTTCTGATTTAAGCCAAAGTTGAATCCTGGAAATTGTCTTTAGCAAATGACAGATACTCACTAAACTGTTCTGGCTTTTTCAGTTTGTAGAGCATGCACTAAGGGAATGTTTCTCAGCAACGACTAAACACACTCTTTTATATTAAAGATGGCTGCTTATTATGTTGTTGATTCAGACTGGTTCTTTATATATCATAATTATTTCTGCAAAATTAAATCCAATATGCTTCTGTGAATGGGCAAATAGCAGTTATCAATGACACATGCTGGAGTCTAGCTCCACCTGTGTGAATGAAGTCAAGCCACAGGTAAGACTGTACTATCAATGCTTCCATATCCTGGATCGATAATTACAGATTAACAAGCAGTGCTTTGTAGTTAACTGTTATGTTTTCCTTAAGGAGAAAATATAGTTTTTACATTAAGATTGTATATTAAAACAAGTTCTTTTTGTCTTTTGAGATAGGGTCTTACTATATAAGCTAAGGCATGTCTCCAACTCATGATACTTCTGCCTCTTCCCATGAATGCTGGGATTAAAAGCATGCACCATCTTGCTAGCAAAACAGTTGTAGTTATATGTATATGTACACATACACCCACACCCACACACACTCGTGTGTGTGTGTGTGTGTGTGTGTATGTATGTATACACACACATACATGCAGACATATATGGGTATATATGTATACACACATGTACACATACATACACACATACATACACATATCACACACATACGTGATGTGTGTGGGAAGATCAGAGGAGGATATCAGGTGTCCTGCTCTGTCATTATCTGCCTTATTTCCTTGAGACAGGATCTTTCACTGAGCCAGACCCCATCATTTTAGCTACACTGACTGGCCGGCAAGGTCTGAGGCTCCTCCTACCTCCCTCATCCCATAGCCCCATGCAGACAGGTATAAGAGTAAAGCCTGAGTTCTTACGTGGGTGCTGGGAATCTGAACTCTGGAGCGAGTGCTCCTACTGAGCGATCCACCCAGGAAAATGTGGCCTTAACTGTAGCTGCCCCTTGCTGTAACTGGTGGTTCTGAATGATTCTAACTTGCAGTTAGTTCCACCAGACCTTCTGGGGGTGTAGCTGGACTAAGAGCAGATGTAAAGGAGTGTCCAGAGGCACTTGCTGTCCCGTTGGCGGGGCTCCTGGCCCTAATGCAGTGGTGTACAAGCTTGGCTGTCTGCTGCTGTTGATGTGTGGATTCTGCTTTGATCGATGCGATGTGGCCTAGGCCCTTCAGCTGTGTAGTGTGTCCTCTGGACGTCTCAGACTGGCACATACCACTGCAGTGGCAGCTAATGCTCTGTGAGTTTGGGTGTCTACTCTCTGGCCCCGAGGCCGCTCAATGCCTGGCTTGTTCCTTCTCATGTAAACTGGAGCTTGGGGATGGTGTAATGCAGTGGGTGTCTCTTCAAGGTCCTGCCTTCTCTCAGAGGCATCTGAGAGTCTGGATGGCTTTCGTGAGGTTGCTGTTACCAGGGAAAACTCAGGGCCTGTTGCTTGGCTCTCAGAAGAGGCCTGGGGAGCAGCTTGGATGGCTACAGGAGAGACAGGCAGAGGAACTCGGAGGACAGAGTTCAGACAGAGACTCTGTGGTCCCTCCAGTCCCCCAGAGGCCAGGTAGGAGGTGGCTGGGCAATGGTTGTATAGAAGATTTGCTGAGAAGTTCCTACCCTCCCTTGTCACATATGGTCTTCAAGGATGTGATGGTTTCCTGGTGAGATCCTGCTGGGCTCCAAATCATCACATAACAGAATGTTCCATACTTCCTTATAACTACCTTTGTGTATAGACTCCACCCAGTTTTTCATTGGTCCAAAGACATACACATGAAAAGACATAAGTGGAGCTTGCTTGTCCTTGGGAAGATAGAATATTAGTGATTAAGAGCAGATGACCTGTTTATTTAGGGCTTCCTAGGAACATCTGTGAGCAAAACTCCCTTCCCTTTCAATGTCAATTAACTCCTTTAATTATGCCACCTGTGGCCCACGGTCAACGCGGCTGCTATCATTTCTAGTGGGGATACTACAATTCAAGGTGGGTAGCTAATATGCACCACGTCCCATAGAGGATGGAGTCCAAATTTGAACTCAGGACACATGGCTGGTGAGTGGAAAGGTTCAAATGGAGCCTACTTTCCTGGGGTATGACCTGAACAGCTGGATGGAGGTTGGCAGAACACAGTGGGGTTTTTGACTCTCTTCATCCCTGAATCTCAAGGCTCTGGCATGTAGGGCTTGGCACATGATGGGCTCAAACTCAGTCTCTGGAGAATAGAAACTTCTGAGGGGGAGATGTGCACAGATGATTGTCTGTTCTTGCGGTCTCCAGCTTCCGCCATGCACAGCCTCTCAACGACGCAAGCCTAGGAATGACCTCCCCAGGAAGGGGAACAGAGGGCCTTTCATACAAGTGACAACACCTGACCCGCTTCTCTGAGTGTGCTCACCTTTTCTTCCCAGGCTTTAAGTCAAAGTCACGTCGGACCTCCTGGCCGTGCTCTTTCTACCATGCAAGGCTCCTCAGACAAGAATTTTTACTCAGATTTGGACAGGAGCAGATCCAGTGCTGTGCCCAACCTCCGGTCCCCCATTTGTGTAAGTGGGATGGCCTAGGCAACCAGGGGTTACTATGCAGGGTCAGAGAGAGGGAAGGCCTGAATGATCGGATATCTATAGAGACCAGCCAGGCATGCAGGCACCCCGCCTTCCTGCTCCAGGCTGCTTCACGATTGCTCATGAAAAGGAGGCTTACTTCAGGCTGGAAATCCCTGAGGCAGCGGATTTGGGTGTGAGCAGTCAATCCCAGGGACCTCAGGGGAATGCAGGGCTGTCTGCAGAGAGAGCTGCCCCGAGTTAAACACAGACATACGCAGGAAGCCTGGGCTTCCTCCGGTCGGGCAGGCGGCTCTGATATTAAATCTCTGCAAAAGAATGTCTTCATGTTTATGGATGGCGGAAGAGGCAAGAGCTTATGAAAAGAATGAGAGACAGATATGCAAGAAGAGAGGTCTAAGCTGCCCAGCCTCGGGCCTTCCAGCCTCTGGTAACCTCTAAGCAAACTGGATTGGTTAAGTGTGGGCGTGGGTCTCTATCAGCTATTGTTTCTGCTGAGCGGTTGGTTCTCTTTCTATAGTTGTATAAGACCAGGGCTTTTTTTTTTTTTTTTTTTTTTTTTTTTAACTTACCTCTATTTAATTATGGTGTGTGCACACATATGGGGGTCAGAGGATAACTTTTGGGAGTTAGTTTTCTCCTTCAGTTATGCAGGTCTTAGAGATCAAACTGAGGATATCAAGGTTGGACAAGCTCCTTTACCCATTGACCTAACTTGCTAGCCCAAGACCAGGGATTCTGATGACCAGAAAGATCATCACAATGACAGTGGGATTTGCCTCTCCCTAGTCAGCACTCTGGCAGCAGGAATGCATTTGATTTTTGCAACAACTGAAGGCACCAGCCATTATTCCCATTAAGTGGACCAGAAAACAGTGGCCCAGATATAATCTACCAGGCCTGCTCAAGAGGCAGAGACAAAACCCCAAACCTAGCTTTTACTCCAGTCTCCAAAGGCTCACAGAGCGCTCATAGAGAACTCCAAATTAACGAAACATGAGCCCACATGACTGGGGTTTCATGCTGGAATTGCTCTCAGATGAGTTCTCAGGTTTAATCCGTAAAAACAGCACAAAGAATATTCAGTTAATTAGTAGTTGTTCCTTGTTACCTCTGTGGACACGGGAAGAGCTACTAGGGATGTGGGCTAGAGGATGGCCAATGGCAGAGTTGGGATGATTCTGGAATCTCATGCCCTTAGCACTTGGGCACAGCTCTCCTTTAAAAAGTAGCTATTATTGGGTCCCTCATCTGTGCCTGGTCCCACTTTATCCAATCTTCACAACTGTTTATGTAGCACATCCACGAGTCCCTAAGAGACATTATATATGGTGTGGAGGATGGGAATTTGAACCCAGGTCCTTCTTATTCCAGAGTATAGGCCATTGTTTCCCGGTGCTGTGACCACCACTGTCGATGTGACCCAGGTGTACTGGGTACAGATGTCATGGGTTAAGCTGTCACCGTGGGGATTTCTGAAATAGGATGATCTGGTCCAAGCATCTCAGTGGGAGGATGGTAGTTGTGGGGGGGAAGATGGAGCCCTATCAGTCCCTGCTTTAGGGCTGGGGCTACAGGGAAGTAAAGCAGCTTGAGGTAACAAGAGAAGACATGAAGGACAAGGCCTGTGACTATAATCAGCCGGAAGACATGGAACTCACACTGTATTACATCCATCCCACACACAGGACAACGAGGCCATCACAGTCTAAATGTGGAAGCAGCCCAGTCCTCCAAGCCTGGAGTCCCTAGAAAGTTCATGGCTCCATAGTTCCTAGGGACCTAGACTTAGTTAACTAACTCTGCTGTCACCATCCTGAAACTCCTAAGACATTAAAAAAAAAAAAAGGAATCTAGCATTTTCCCTTTGTTCTGGGTCCTGAGACAAGACTGCTAACAAGGTTTTCCATTGGAGTCAGCTGTGGTCTCTTTCCTTAGGTCAGACAAAGTGCATCCAGGCTGACTACATGGGTAGAGGCTGAGGCCAGAGTGTGCCTGGGCACATGCCCAGGGATCAGCTGGGCAGAAGTCCTGGCCGCATGTGAGGGTGATGGTGCTGAAGGACTTCAGGTCTGCAGCAAGTCATCTTTGTGTTGCTGCAACTGATCATGGGCAACTTGGGGTGAAAGAACCACGTAGGAGATGCGCCAGGAACCGATGTGCATGTGTGTGGCACTGTGCAAGCCATGTGCTCTCAAAATGCACCTCAGTATCACAGCCTTGCCCCCCTGCCTTTGTTCTTGTCCCCTAGTGCTTCTTTTTTTTTTTTTTTTTTTTTTTTTTTACTGTTATTTGCATTCAGTGCCTTGAGCTTGTAATCACAGAGGGATCACTGGCATTGGAAGCACCACCGAGCACTCCCCTGACCAAGAGTGAAGACAGAACTATTTTAAGTCTAGAAACAGCATGGTTCACTAATAAGAGCATCACTGCGTAGACACTGTATAGCTGAATATTAACAACAATATAAAGGATGTAAATATATATGGAAGGAAACAAAATCACAAGTACAGGCTTGATACGTAGACACACTGTAGGCTAAAGGCTGAGGCTAGGGGCTGAGACAAGAGCTCAGTGGTCAAGTGCTTCCTGTATAAAGGTGAGGGACCAGATTTCATTTTCCCAGAGTCCACCTCAATGCTGGGTGGGCACTGCAGTCTCAGAAGACAGGGAATCCCCAAGCATGTTCCGAGGGAGCTCTGGGTTTGAGTTAGAGGATCTGCTTCACTGATTTAAGTGGAAGAGTAATGGAAGATGATCCCTGACATCCACTTTGAGCATCACATATGTACACATATATGTGCACTCCTACATGACTACACACACACACACACACACACACACCTTATACATGGAGATGGAAAAAGAAAATAAAAATACTAAAAACATTTAAAGGAAGAACCGTAGTGTAAAATATTAGCAATGCGAATTGGAGCTTTGGGTCTGGCAAGGCAGTTGAGCATTCAAGGACATTTGCCATTAAACTTGGTGACTTGAGTTCTATCTCCAGGTCTCAAATAGAGGAAGGAAATAAATGGCTCCCACAAGTTGTCCTCTGACCTCCACATAGACACTGTGGCACATGAGTGCCTGCCTCTCCCAAGGCAATAATCAATCGATCGATCGATCAAACAAACATAATTTAGAATGCTTTAACCTTTAAAGTAATAATCTTGGGTTAGGGTTGGCTTACTTAATGACGGAGGGCATACTTCGTAATCACAAAGAAAAGATTACTAACCTTAATATAAAAATTCCGAGTTAGCTGTATTGCAAGGTAACATAAAGATGGATGGTAAGTGGTGGGCAGAGAGGCAATACAAACCCCTCATGCTCCAGGAATGCTCTATTCTGCACTATTAGTGCCACCATCACCAGTCACAAGGATCTACTGCCCATCTGAAGTGAAGTTGGTGGGACTGAAGAAATGAATTTGGCATCTTATTTAAGTTCTCTTGGTTAGATGCAGATAGCTGCATGGATGACTATTGACTGCTAGATAGGCCAGCACCGCCCTTATAGAATATTCCCGAAAGCCACGTGCCTGGCAGAATACAGACATACAAGCAAAGCACTCTCAAGGGTAGGCCCCATGCCAGGCAGTAGATTGCCCACCCTAAATGAATCTTTGTGGGTCCTTTGCACTTACATGATAACTTTCAGTTTTGTGTTTTTGTGGGATTCCTATGTGAGCAAATGTGTTTGTCTCCATGTCTGTATCTGTTTCTCAAGCTTAAAAAAAAAGTTCCTTTTTCTTCTGTTTGTTTTGTCCAATTCTTTTTTTGTGTGTGTTGTTTTATCTTATTTTATTTTATTATTATTTTTTAAGTGCCTGATTGTTTTCTAAACAAGAGGTAGAAAGGCTGTGTGTCCAGAGAGGAGGAGTTGGGAAGGAACTGGGAGGAACAGGAGGAAGAAAACTATAATCAGAATATAGTGTATAAAAATGTTATTTTCAATAAGAAAGGACAGTCATACAAATGATACAAATTGTTGAGAAAAAATTCTAATAGCCAAGGCAGGAATATGAATGAATTATACAGGGTGGAAATTTATAGATAAAGAAGTACAAAACAGAAAAATAAATATTTGCCTAAGGACAAATGTTAAAAGTATGGAGAAATGTCATATCCTATATCACTGATGGGGATATAGATCACTATATGCCTTGTGGGAAATTCTCTGTTGTGACTGAAATCATGTGCACCCTTGATTCAGCTCACCTCCTTTTTACTGGTGATGTGTTTTTAAAATAATAATTTCTAATTTGCACTCCTGGCTGTATCTGTGTGAATACAGTCATGTGTGCTCGGGTACCCAAGGCGGTTAGAAGAGGATGCCGGGTCCCCTACAACTGGGTGACAGGCGGCTGTGATCTACCTGATGTGGGCACTGGGAACGGTACTCGGGTCCTCTGGAAGTGCTGTTAATTGCTGAGCCATCTCTCCAGCCCCTAAGAATGTATCTTACAACAACAGACAGGGCCTAGGGGCAGATACACAACACATTCCGTCACTGTTGATAAGAGTCCTGCACCAGAAGCATCCATGAGATGACTGCAAAACACACTGATAGTGAATTACTCAATCTCTACTAAATATTTGGATGGTCTTCAGTGCTTTTATTTTATTTTTGGAAATTTCTCACATTTTTTGGAAATTTTATACAGTTTATCATGATTACCTTCATCTCCCATTACCCTCTCGTCCCCATCCCCCTGCCTTCTCGGCTCTCCTCTTTCTGACTAGTGCTTCCCTTACGTCTTTAACATCATTTTTGCTGCAGTGAAGCTTGAACTAAGAGCCATATACACTCCTGGCCATGGCTTTGCCACCAAGCCAGGTCCCCAGACCTCTTTTTAATTTTAGTCGTGCGTTTCACAGGTTGGTCTTGAACTCATGTTGGGAGCTCCGGAAAGCCTTCTGTTGGCCATCCTTCAGCCTCAGCACCCAGAGCATCTGGAATTACAGGCTCCTCCCATCATAAATAATAGATTTCAGTGTGATGTTTCATTTTCATAGTAAATATCACGTACGTTGTTCCTGTTCCTGTCCCCTTGCCTCCTTTGGTCAGCTGTCTCCATCCACCACGTAGTCCCCTCCTCTGTTCATTCTGCATAGATTTTATTACCTTCCTTGTGTCCCTCACCTTAGGGGTCTTCTTTTCCCACACATACACACGAGAATGGTGCACAAGTCTAGATTTCACATATACTGATACGAGGTATCTGTCTTTCAGAGCCTGGCTTACTTTCATTAACATGATAATCTCCAGTTCCATCTGTTTCTCACAAATGTCTTAATTCCATTTTTTAATTTACATCTGAATAAAACTCCACTGTGCATATGTACAACATTAAAAGTACAGTCTTTTGCTTTCTTTACAAGGATTAAATCACCTAAAATGGGGTGTTGGGTTTAAGGTACAGGTGTTTTTAAGGATGTTTAATAAGTATTGCTAATTTATCCTTTTCTGACCTATTCGAGCTAACTTTTTGTTGTTCTCAGTATCTACTTTTGTACAATTATTGTGTTGTGGTTAGATGACAACATTCACTTATTTCCCCTCAATTGGACAGGGTTGAGGGGACTGGTTTGCCTCTCCTCCACATACCGTCAGCTAGGGCTAAGGGGAGAACTTTGAAGATATTTCACTCACATGACTGGCAAGGTGGTGCTGTACCTCAGCTAAGAATTGTCCTGGGGATGTGTCTGGAACATTTGTACGTTGGTTGGTATTGGCTTCTTCACAGCATGGCCAAGATCTAAGAACCAGTGTCCCAGGAGTGTCAGGAGCAAATGGATTGCTGCCTCTGGCCTAGCACCTAAAGCATGCCTTTCATTGTCCTAAAAGATCCAGATTTAAAAGAAGGTGACTCAGACTCCATTTCACTATAGGAGAAAGCTGCTGGCAGACCAAGAAGGTCTGTGGGATGGATGCTGCTGTGAGCCCACTTGGAAAGCAGCTGTCGCAATGGAGGAGTTAGAGAAAGAATTGAAGGAGATGAAGGGGTTTCTAACCCTATAGGAAGAACAATAGCAACCAACCAATCCTCCCAGAGCTCCCAGGGACTAAGCCAGCAACCAAGGAGTACACATGACTCTGGCTGTATACGTAGCAGAGGGCAGCCTTGTCAGGCATCACTGGGAGAAGAGATCCTTGGTCCTATGAAGGTTTGATAGATGCCTCAGTGTAGGGCAATCGAGGGTGGGGAGGTGGGAATGGGTGGATGGGTGGAGGAACGCCCTCACAGAGGCAGGGGGAAGGGGATAGGAGAGGGGCTTTCTGGGAGAGGGGGAAACTGGGTAAGTGGAAAACACTTGAAATATAAATAAATTTAAAAAAAAAAGGAAAGAAAAAAAAAGCAGCTGTGGTTGTAAAAGGTGGAGCCCATGGTGCAGTCTACCATTTGGACACTAGAGGGTGGACTCTTGAAGCCATTTCTGTCTCAGTGCTGGAGGCCCAGTTTACTCTTGTCATGCTGAAGACCACACACTTGATAACACTGAGAAGTCTACAGCCTGAACCTAGCAGTACAGTGGGAATTCCAAGGGGGGAGGTGGGGAGGAGATGCTTATTGTCCAAAGGCTTCATTTATGCATTTACTCATCCATTCATCCACCCACTCATTCATCCAGCCATTCATTCATGCCCTCCTTCCTTCCTTCCCACCCACCCACCCATCCTATTATTCACTCAGCCATTCATTCAGGAAACGTTCATCGTGCAGCTACTACGATCTAGTGAACCTTGCTGGATGCCGAGGAGGAGACACTAATGAGTCAGCAGCCCCCGGTAACAGGCTCTTCCAGTTTGGATTGTGGGGCTTCTCAGAAGCAGCCAGTGACGGCATTACAGGCTGGTGCTTCCTATTCTCTGGTACCCAGTTGGCAGATTGCACCAACAAGTTCCACGTTTGTAATCACAGCAGTTTTAAAGGCACAGCAGCAGTATGTTGCCCCACAAATGGTCTTAATATGTGTCTTTCCATAGTGAAATGGGACCAGGGTTTCCATCTTTTACATCTGGATCTGTCTCTTATTGTTGTGCTTGGTTTTTTGAGGCAGGGTCTCTCTCTCTGTAGTTCTGGCCAATATGAAACTCATTATGTAGGCCAGGTTAGCCTTGAACTCACAAATATATGCCCAATTCTGCCTCCCATTTGCAGATACTAAAGGCATATGCCACCGTGCTTGAGTTTTTTCTTTTTTGCCCTTGACCTTTGTCTTGGGGTCAACCACTAGGGCACATAGCAAGAGGTCATTCAAGTTTTGAACGGCCACAGAGAATTTGCCAGCACTTAGCTGGCTTCCATCTCTTGGGTGTCTGCACTTCAATCTAGGTTCTGAGCCTGGCATTCCTGCCCTCTCCCTGTTGTGGGCGGTCATGGCTAGCTGTGGTAAAGTGGCCTTCTGGTTCTTAAAGCTCTGCGCTGACTGTATCTACAGTTCCTTAGGCGCACTTGCCTGCTTCAGATTTAGAAAGCCTCTGAGCTAACCAGGCTATGAAAATGTAACTTGTTTACTGAATGGTTGCAATAAGAAGGTGAGGTAGCTTGTTCGTTGTCTCCCTGTAAATCCCCCCACACTCTTGTCGCGCTCTTCTCTCTGGGTAACAGCCCTGTCAGGGATGGTGCTTGTCTCCTTCCAGAAAGTTCTGTCAGTTGCCTTTAAGAAGAACTCGGCACCGATCATTTGCAAATCGTAGATGCTGGTCTCACATCTATTTAAAGCTCTTCTTTTTTTCCCAGCGCAGGTGAGACAGGGTGAGCTTATTTAAGAGGAGGCCTGGAAGCTAGGATGCACTGAGGGTGGCGGCATGGCCTGCTCTTTCTGCCTGTACCACAACAAACCTTCTGGGGTCCGTGTGGGTGGGGAAGGGGAAGACGGGTGTTTTCTTCACCTCTCTTTTGCAGTTGTCTTTGTGCTGGGCCAGCACTGCCAGGTGAGCTACTGCAACGAGGTAGTATCTATTTTCCATCATCTTGTTTTCTGACTGTGCCTCCCGACCCCTCATGATAATCTTGTTTCTCCAAGCACAGCTCGCACAAACAGATGAAAACCATCCCTGACCTCAAGCAATACTGCAGAGCAATAGTGTTAAAAACTGCATGTTATTGGTACAGTGACAGGCAGGCAGATCAATGGAACAGAATTGAAGATCCAGAAATGAACCCACATACCTATGACCACTTGATCCTCGACAAAGGGGCTGAAAACATCCAATGGAAAAAAAGATAGCCTTTTCAACAAATGATGCTGGTTCAACTGGAGGTCAGCATGCAGAAGAATGCAAATTGATCTATCCTTGTCTCCTTTTACTAAGCTCAACTCCAAATGGATCAAGGACCTCCACATAAAGCCCGACACTCTGAAGCTAATAGAAAAGAAACTGGGGAAGACCCTTGAGGACATTGGTACAGGGGGAAAGTTTCTGAACAGAACACCAAAAGCGTATGCTCTAAGATCAAGAATTGACAAATGGGACCTCATAAAATTACAAAGTTTCTGTAAGGCAAAGGACACCATCAAAAGGACAAATTGGCAACCAACAAACTGGGAAAAGATCTTCACCAACCCTACATCAGATAGAGGGCTACTATCCAATATATACTCAAGAATAATATCCAAAGAACTCAAGAAGTTAGACCCCAGAAAACCAAATAACCCTATTAAAAAATGGGGTACAGAGTTAAACAAAGAATTTTCACCTGAATTTCGGATGGCGGAGAAGCATCTTAAAAAATGCTCAACTTCATTAATCATTAGGGAAATGCAAATCAAAACAATCCTGAGATTTCACCTTACACCAGTCAGAATGGCTAAGATTAAAAATTCAGGAGACAGCAGGTGTTGGCGAGGATGTGGAGAAAGAGGAACACTCCTCCACTGCTGGTGGGGTTGCAAATTAGTACAACCACTCTGGAAATCAGTCTGGCAGTTCCTCAGAAAACTGGGCACGTCACTTCCAGAAGATCCTGCTATACCACTCCTGGGCATATACCCAGAGGATTCCCCAGCATGTAATAAGGATACATGGTCCACTATGTTCATAGCAGCCCTATTTATAATAGCCAGAAGCTGGAAAGAACCCAGGTATCCCTCAACAGAAGAATGGATGCAAAAAATGTGGTATATCTACACAATGGAGTACTATTCAGCCATTAGAAACAATGAATTCATGAAATTCTTAGGCAAATGGATGGAGCTAGAGAACATCATACTAAGTGAGGTAACCCAGACTCAAAAGGTGAATCATGGTATGCACTCACTAATAAGTGATTATTAACCTAGAAAACTGGAATACCCAAAACATAATCCACACATCAAATGAGGTACAAGAAGAATGGAGGAGTGGTCCCTGGTTCTGGAAAGACTCAGTGTAGCAGTATAGGGCAAAACCAGAACAGGGAAATGGGAAGGGGTGGATGGGAGAATAAGGGGAGGGAAGGGGTCTTATGGGACTTTCAGGGAGTGGGGGGCCAGAAAAGGGGAAATAATTTGAAGTGTAAATAAAAAATATATTGAATTAAAAAAAAGGAAAGAAAAAAATAAAATCTGTAGACAGAGCGCACATCTAACTGGGGAGCCAAATGCAGTCTTTACATATGGTAAGCGCCCTTTCAGTTTATAAGTTCTCCCAGGAGTTCCCTTCATTGGGGCTGGAAGGAAGTGAAGGAGAAATACCTTATTTCCTACCAGGAAAAGGCCTTCCAGGAAGAACAGGATAAAATTCTCTCTTGTGGCAAATATCACATTTCCTGGATAGTACCTATCCCTGCTTCTGGTCTTCCCTGCTGTCCAGGGCTAGGACAATGGATGGTTTACAGGGCTGCATTTCCTAGCTAGCAGCTCTGAACTGGCCTCGCTTCTGAGACACTGACTATAGAGCTACTGATTGTCTGGACCTCAAGTGTGAGGTAGTTGTCACCATTCATTGTGAGAGGTTGGTGTAGTGGCTATTCCTGGTTGTCAACTTGACTATATCTGGAATGAACTATAGTCTAGAATTGGAAGGCTCACCTATGAGCCTAATTTGGAGGCTCAGATATATAAGTTTCTGACCTGGATCTTGGTATGGAGATCTTGAGGCATAGTGGCTAAGACAAGGAGATCTCCAAGTACAAGGTCATTTGGGATTAAAGGCATGGAGGCACACACCTTTAATCTGGGCCACACCCTCTGCTGGAGAACTACAGCCTTTAATCTGGGCCACACCCTCTGCTGGAGACCTACAGCCTTTAATCTGGGCTATACACTGGCTGGAGATATATAAGGACATTGGAAGAAGGAAGATTTACTCACTCTTCCTTGCCTGCTTGCCTCTTAGGACTGAGCAACTGCTAGATCCTTGGACTTCCATCTACAGCTGCTGCTGACCATTGTTGGGGAGTTGGACTATAGACTGTAAGTCATTGACAAATTCCCTAACTATAAGACTATCCATACGTTCTGTGACTCTAGAGAACCCAAACTAATACAGTTGGCTTTAGAACAAGAGAACATAATGGAGACCCCATGTACTCCTGACACCCACAGTGGCTCTTCATGTGGCTATTTGTGAAGAAGTGAGGTAAGAGCTCTAGGCCTCTTGAGTTCTGGTTTCTTCTCTTACTTCCTGCTGACCCAGGCATTAAGTCATCCAACAATAGCAAGTAATTGCTGGACCAGTGGTATGTATGTCACCATCACACAACTAGTTTGGGCCCCATAAAAATACCAGTTTGGGCCTGCAAGGTGGTTCTGTGGGTGAAGGTGCTTGCTGCTGAGTCTGAGTTCTCGAGCCTAGGGATCCAGATGGTGGAGGAAGAAAACTAACTCTTGCAGGCTGTCCTCTGACATCTACGTGTGCACGCACCAATTCCCCAACAAAATGAGTAAATAAGGTGTAACAAAACATTAGAAATATATTTTAAAAATACCAGTCTTGAGATACCTTCCAAAAAGCTATCTATAGGGGAGGCTGTGGACTGATGGGAGGAGCAGAGGAGGAGCTACGAGTCTGCAGCTGCATTGCTCTTGTATTGCTTGCTTTAAATCTGCACTGTAAATATACCCCAAGGGCTCTGTCTCTAGGGGCCAGCCAAGTCACGGCTGAGTGATCCCTGGGCCCCAGGGGGACTGGTTAGAGTACAAGCAGATTAGACTTTAATTTGTTGCTGTCTACACAGAGGATAGCAAATTGTTCCCATCCCAAGTTTCTCCGGGTCCTCATGGGTATTGTGAAGCTCTTGTTTGGGGCTGGTTGCAGTACTGTAAGAGTTCTGTGTGATCTCCAGTCTGTCTTCCCCAGCTGAAGAGCGTGTTGACCTGACTGATCTTCAGAAAACTGTCAGAGCTCTCAGCCCTGAAACACCAGGTTTTCCTGTCTTCAACTACAATCCTTCACTGAGCCCGGAACCTACCCTAGATTCTGCTCTCCTCTTTCCTGAGGTCTGCACTCTCTGATTCAACTCTGTCAAGTGTGCTGGGCTTCTCCCTTGCCTGCGTCCTCATTTTCAGACATTCTGCCCAGGACTACCCAGATGCCTGCAGGACCAGGCTTTGGGTGACTGTCCCTTTTTCATATGTCCATGTCTAAGTGGGACTCAGGAGAAGCTCATTGTCTGATGATGTGCTTTAGCATTCTAACCCCCAAAGCTGTGAAGGCTCAGAGGAAGAGTTCTGAGCCATCCAATTGTGCTGTTAGGGAGTGCAGAATGCAGAGCTTCACCCTAGCTGTCTATGTGTCCACTGAGAGGGCACCTGTGTCCTAGCAGAGTCCCTTGTGTTGAATTTGAGAGTCTTTGATTCTGATCCTCTAGTTTCAGCAATTCTCCTGATATCCTGGGCAGCCTCAACAAATGGATTCTTCTGAACTAAGGGCAAAGCTACTTTTGCAGGTTCACTTTGCTCATCTCTTCTGATGAAGAGTCCCCCTTTTTATTATGGGATGTTCATTGTCATGGTGATGGAGGAAAAGTCCTGAATTGGGAATGGGGTGATGATCAATGCCAAGATATCTCAGGAAGTTTCCTGCCCCTAAGCTGTGTGCAAAATTCTGTTTTGTCTCTGTTCATATGTTGGGGACTCTTTGAGGTCATGGAACTCTGAAAGCCCTGGAGATCCAGACCTGTCTAATCGCTAGTATTTCATGTGGGTTCCAGGAAGAGAGATGTCTTGGTTATAGTAAGACTCTCTGGCATGTCTGTCCTTCGCTATAAGCCTCTTTGTCCCCTCCCCCACACACCCCGTCTTTTCACTTCTCTGTCATGGTGCACCCACAGAAGGTAGCATATACATTTTTTTAAATTAATTAATTATTTTTTTTAACTTTCTACATTTTATCCCCCCCTCCCAACCATGTCACCAGAGACAGTGTCTCATTTAGCCCTGGCTAGCCTCAAACTCTCTATGTAACCAAGTATGGGTGGTGGGGTGGAGAAAGTCCTGGCGAATGTGTTGTTGATGTCAACAACCCTGGGTCTCAGACTCCTAGGAGTGGCAATGTCTTCCCCAGGACAGGCTCAGGGAATTGGCAAGGCCTTCCTCTGGTCCAAGTGTTTATGAATGAGTGATGAATGTCTGAAAACACTACCATTGTGAACTTAATTCAGTCAGCTGTAAGCATTAGCTTTTTAACCTAAAGATCAGACAGGCAGTCTCTCTGCCAGTGGAGCTGCAGCCCCAGTACCAGGAAGCATGGATTCTAGTTTTTTTGTTCCTGTTCTTTGCTTACAGTTCCAGGCATTCTGCAGTGGACAGATATCAAGGCCTGGTTTGAGTCCACCCAAAGAAGAGTGCTCCTCATGACCCACCCCTTCTGTGCACATCACTGAGCTCCAGGACCCACCCCTTCTGTGCACATCACCGAGCTCCAGGGCTTGATTATTTGCTGGGTACCTGTTGCATTCCTTGGTCTTTTCCACTCTGCATCTTGGTCCTTCCTCTCCCTGCTTCATGGCCCCTTGCTCCTGCCAGTCCTAAGGACCTCTGTGACCTCCTCTTTAATAGCATGCAAGGTTGCCATGGTGACTAGATACTGTTTTAACATTACAATTGGTGTCTTCTTGAATTCTTTTTGGCAACTGCTTGAGCTGAAGTCCTAGGCAAGTCCTATAATATTAATGAGTCTCTCTGGGTGAAATATGGAATTACAAAACTACCAGACTAGGCTTCTAAGGAAAGCCATCTTGTCAGAGAGACTTTTCTTTTGAGGAGAGAAACTTAAGAACATTTCTGTTTTTCCTAGCAGCCTTTGTTGGCCTCATTCGAGGCATACCTCGGGTGACCTGTTGATATTGGGTGACTGGAGTGGGCTGGTCTTAAGCCTTAGCCTGACTTCTTGGGTTCCTGGTAAACAATTAGGGTGCCACTGTCCCTGCCATTGAGCCAGTGAGGTGCCAGTGACTGTGCGCTTGGCACTGGACAGGGACCTTGATACATCAGACAGGATCCAACTCTCAAGGGGCCTAGTGTGGCAGGAGAGCAAACATATGCACTGGTCCTGCCCATAAGGCCTCGTTCTCCCAGAAGGTTTCATAGAAAGGACAGTTGCCTCTGGAAGACAGCCCTGATTAGAATGTTTGAAATGTCTTTGCTTGTCACCAGGATTTCTCAGATTTCATCTTCTGTTGATCTTTTAATTTGCATTTTTCTTTTGTTAAAAATAGTTTTTTCATACAGTGTGTTTTGATTATGATCTCCCCATACTCTCCCCAGTTTCTCCTACTGCACTTCTTGTCTGAAGCTATACCTTCACTGTCTCTTGTAAGAAAACAAACAGCTGAGGAATAATAATACAATAAAATAAGAAAAATAAAAAACAAACAAATCATAATATGACAAAACAGCCAAACAGGAAAAAGAGCAAAACACACACACACACACACATACACACTCACACACACACACACAAGAAACATATAGACACTGAGACTCACACTATTGGACACACAGGATTCCCAGAAAAACACAAGCACAGCATTTATATTATAAAGCACACTGGTATTGTTTTAGCTCCATAACTTTTCATATCTGTATAAACCTAAATTCTTATATATTTAATAAATTTTGAGAGGCGCAGGCTTCCTTTTTTTTTTTTTTTTTTAGGGTGAAATACCTTTCATTGTATAGACATCTCACATGCTGTCTATCTGGCCAACCATGAATAGGCCTTTGGGTCATTTTTTATCTTTTTGTTCTCATAAATAACACTGTGAGGGACAGGAGAGTAAGATATCTCTTTGTGGTCTTGCCTTGGAGTTCTTTCCAATGAGTGCTTGGTCACAGGATTGCTGGGTCATGTGCAGTTCTGTTTTTGGTTTCCCACAGGACTTTGGTACTGTGTTCTATAGTTGCTATAGGATTTTACATCCGTACCACTAGCACAGAGGGTTCGATTCTTTCCATATTGCCAACATCAATTATTATTATTATTTTTATAGTGGCCATCTTAACAGATGTGAGGTACCGTCTCCTTGTGGTTTTGATTTGCATTACCCTGATGTTCAGTTACCAAACAACCTTCACATGGCATGTGCACAACTTCTCCAGAGGTGCATGTATTCAAGTATTTGTCCAGTTTTAAAATCAAATTTTTAAATCATATGATCACTTTATATCGGTGTGCATGCCTCATTGCTATTAATGGAGGCATCCTTCTACCCTGGAGGGATGCGAGAACGGAGACGCTGTCAGTTGGCCAGCAGTAGTAGCCCAGATTCCAACTTCTTCTTTAAATGAGCACGTTAATTATGCAGAATGGTTCATTGTGACATTTTCAAATATGTATATAAAGTAATTTGATCATATGTATTCCCTGCTACCCCTCTGGTCTCTCACCCACTGCTGCTGACTGGCTTCTTTCCCTTCTATGAGTTCCCCCTTTTTCATGTCTTTTTATTTTAGTGAACCAATACATTTCATTAAGGTCAGTTACAAGATCATAGGTAAGGCGCATGGATAAATTACCAGTTGAGAGGCCACACCACTGAAGAAAATGTGTTTCCCTCCCTCAGGAACCACTGACCGAGTATACATCCAAAGAAGCCAGTGGAAGCTCATGAGCTCTCCCTAAACCCATAAAAGAGTGTTGACGCCAGGCAGTGGTGGCACACGCCTTTAATCCCAGCACTCTGGGAGGCAGAGGCAGGAGGATTTCTGAGTTCAAGGCCAGCCTAGTCTACAGAGTGAGTTCTAGGACAGCCAGGGCTACACAGAGAAACCCTGTCCTGAAAAACCAAAAAATAAAAAAATAAAAAAAAATAAATTAAAAAAAAAAAGAGTGTTGGCATGAAGTGGGAATTTTTGGTTTTAAAAAATATAAGCCTACATTGGCAGGCCCAATCTTGTGCAGCTCTTGCATCGGCAATTGCAGCATCTATGAGCTTAACAGTGCAGTAGCCCAATGCCATGTGTGGAAGTCAGATTTCTAACCACCACCCTCATTCCTATTACCCAGTTTCCCCCCTCACCCTTCTTCTGAGATGTTTGCTGTGCCTTAGAGGGGGTGAAATGAATGTGCCCTTTCCACAGGTTCTAACTTATTGCCCAGGCCAGGATGAACAAACCTGTCCTAGGGGTGGGTAAATAGAGGAACCCAGAGGCCAGGCAGCAAGTGAGGCAGGTGGACAAGCATTCTGATTCTGGGGCTTCACTTGCTCCTGCATGTGATTGGAGGCAGCCAGGCCTCACGTGTCTGGGGCCAGTGCATTTCATCTGGTGCTGACGTAATGGAGCTCTGCAAGAAGCAGGCAGTAGCTGTGGAGGAGGGACGACAGAGAAGCTGTGATAGCACCTTTGGAGATTTGACAATAAATGCCTATGGGAAAGAGATCTGTGAAATTTCCCCAAGAGCACATGGCTAGAGGCTGGGCCGCAGCTAGAGGTGTGACGATAACGCAGCTATTGATGGAGGATGTTTTTCAGGGATGCTGGTGTGGCATGAACAGCTGCAAATGATGTGAGATGTTCTTGATGAAGACTTGCTAGTCCCTAGTAATCTTCTTAAAGTGGCTGACAAACATCGAACTCACCAATAACTCTGGGATCTTGCAAAGATTGATGCCACCTTTTGGGAGCAATAATGATACTCACACACTCTCTCTCTTTTTGTAAAAAACAAAGTCCCCTCCCCCCTTGTGTGTGTGCACCTGTGTGTAGTATATGTGTACAAGTATGTGTACATTATGCACCAGTGTGCAGTGGTCAGAAGAAGACATTGGGTATCCTGTTGTATCACTTTCTGTTTTATTCCCTGGAGGCTGGGAATTCTCACCATTTTTGGTTAGACAGTCTGGACAGCAAGTTCCAGGGATCTTTTGTCTCTACTCCACATAGTGTTAGGGCTATAACAGGCCATGCCTGACATTTTATAGGTATTCTAGGACCCAAACTCAAGTCCTAATGTCTGTGTGCACCAAGTGCTGTTACCTACTGAGTCACCTCTTCAAGTCTCCATTCATACCTCTCTTATAAAGGTGGGTTTACCACTTGGGAACACCGTAGCCTTAGAAAACTGACTTAACTCTTTGAGTTGAAATTTCTCCCTGTGCAGAGTGGAGACAGTAATAATACCTTCCTCATAGGGGTTCATGAAGGACTATCTAGGTCCCTATATCCCTTAATAGTGTGCCTAGCCCCAAAGATTATTCCAATCAATGTTACCTGTCACCATTAGTATGTTATGGTTGGTCACAGATCCAGTTTTGGGACCTCACTTGTAAGATGTTTCAATACCAACCAGCATTTATTGAGTTTATTGTTTGGGTCAGGAGCTCTTACAGGCACTGTCAGGGGCAACAAGAGTCTAGGACAAGCTTTCTGTTCCATGAGATCTGACACTAGAGCTGGTGACAGTCTACATATAAATACTAGCAGATGTGATAGGCACAGAGGGATAAGCAGGGCTCAGTGGCTGGGACTGACTGACTGGGAGAGAACTGGCTGGGACTGAAGCAGAGATGTCTGCGTCTCTGCCAATCAAGCTGACCTGTGGCTTAGCTGCAGCTCACCAGTATGGCTCGGTTATTTTTGGAATGGTCCTGTAATACTTTTGCTTCTTTGAGTGCAGAGAAAGCTTAACAACTGCCTTTCCTAACCTACACTATGCCTCCTGATGTACCCAGGAACACTAATTGGATGCCAAGTGGCTTGCTTTCCTGCTGAAGGAAATGTCAGGTTCTAATAATACCCCATTATTAGATCCACATAATTTCCTGCCTGGACAATCTAACAGCTATTCTTCCTGTTTAAAATACTTTCTTATAATATACCCTTACTTTTGCTGCATTGGAATTTCCATTTTGCTACTTGAAAGACTTCAGTGGTGCCCTATCAGATGGGTCCAGGAGATATAGAATTGAAGAGAGCACAGGGGGGATAAGATTGCTGCCAATGATCCTTGTGGGGGAGTCTGTGGCTTTAGAGGACTTGCTCTTAAGGTGTGAGGAGTGATTCCATCAAAAGATGTCAAGCGACTTATTACATTTCAACTCATGGCTTATTGCTTGGTAACTCTGAGTGTCCGTTATGGTGATTGACGATGATTAGGTTAAAATAGCGAGCTGGCATCCAAATAGAGACAGAGAAAACTGTATGTGGCACCATGGTGACACTCTGATGCAGCTTTGATACTCCCCTGTCAATCTCGATGAGCAAAAGTTGCCGGTTTGAGAATAGCACCATGGTTAGGTGCTCAGACCACAAGATAAACTGTAAAAGGCAGCCTGCCTGAAAGTGCCAAGAGCAAAGGTCTTCTCATATGGAGGGAGGAGGAAGAGATGGATGGACCAGCTATGGCCGGGAGACCAGCTGCAATGGCAAAACGAATCCACTATCTTTTTCTTATTCGTTTGTGCATGGTGGTGTATGCATGGGTTTATGCATGTGTGCACTCATGTTGGGATGACATTGAGGTCAGGTGTCTTTCCTATATCAGTCACCACGTTTCTCTTTTGAGACAACGTTACTCACGGAATGATGTGAAGCTTATAAGTTTGACTAGGCTGGTCAGCCACTGAGCTTCAGGGCTCTGCCTAACTTGCTGTCCCCCCTGCTCAAAGCTGGGGTTACGGGCACGTGCCTGGCTTTTCATGTGGGACCTGGGGACTCCACCTCAGATCTCAAAGCTTTCAGAGTAGGCACTTTGCCAACGGAACCATCTCTCCGCCACCCAGTTGTTTTGTTTTTCTTTAAAGAGAAAATGAGGCACACCTGACTCTTCAAGGGACTGTTGCTAGAAGTGCAGTCAGGCACTTGCAATCAGCCACATGGGACCTATGGCACAAGAAGTGGACTGTCTTGGATTCTGTTCTTCAACACCCGCACTTCTCTCAGCTTCAGAACTGAAGTACTTCATTGCTTTGGCTACAGGGAGTGTTTAAGGCTAACACTTACGTAGCCCTGTCTCTCTTTTTAGAGATCATACTTGACTAGAGAGCCAATTCGAAGTTATGGCCCTCAGTGGTGCAATATACCGGCTAACATGAAGAGAAAAGGTCTGGCCCCTTTGCCCTGACATGGGAACACTCTTGAGGTCTAGCTAGCTGTCAGTTATTTTTTTATTTCATATGATTGGCTGAGGTCTTGCTTCAATGCATCATAGGCAACCTCTGTCCAGTCATTCCAATTCCTTCATTCACTTGCTAATGCTGAACTCAGTGACACATTCTAATTAATTCCCTTCATGCAAATATTTATCTCCAAGTCTATTCTTGAGAAATGTAATTTATAGAAGCCCCATTCATCATCCTTCTGTGGGGGGGGGGGTCCTTTAGAGTTGGCTCAGAACACAGCAAGACATCACATTCTCAGCACAAAGGAGATTTACTACCCTGGAGGGACAAGTGGGGAACATGGAGGGGTGTGTGTGGGGTGGGGTCGGGGGAGGCATTGTTCTTGATCCAGCAAAGGCAGACAGCCGGCCAGGCAGCAGGTGTTTTTTCACAAGAGTGAGTTTGTAAACAGAAAAGAGAAAGTCTGTGTTAGGGTGAATTGGTAAGTTCTGATTAGACAGGTTAGCCAGGGTAGCTAAATAAGAATTTTGATTGCTGGACCTTGGTCTTTTGATAGTTGGACCTTGGTGATTAGTCTCAGGAGTGAATCAGGGGCCAGATAAGGGAATAGACCTTGAGGGCTAGTTTTAGGAATGCAATCTAACAGTTTAGTAAAGAAGAGAGAAGGGTAAAGGGAAAAACCTGTCTTCAATTCTTGGGCATGCTAGAGAGCCCTTCACTCCTCTTTACCAACTGCTAAGAACACAGTTATGGAGAATAGAGGGGCTCTCTTCTGAGCCATGAGGATGGGATCACATTATATAAATCTGCTAACAGTTAATAGAGCACTCTGAGTTTCAGATGTTTTAGATAACTTTGAGACCTTCATATCAGCCACAGATGTGTTATATAAGAGCTTCTGTCCTTGAAAAGTCTTTGCTATTTTAGATCTATGTCATGTGAAACTGGGCAATTCAGATACAGATATCAAAGTAGATATGGGGCCTATGAACTGAATAAATCTACAAATGAATACATAGACTTGTGAAATAGACATGTGAAGTGAACAGTTGGATGGTGTTGGAAACTTTGGGAAGGAAGAGAGAGAAGGAAGAGGAAGAGACCAAGTGCTGAACCTGGGTATGAGATTTAGAAAGAAAAGAAAGATCAAGATATAGAGGCTGCGTCAGAGAAACAACCACTCTTGGAAGCCACAGGGTAAAGAAAATTAAAAAAAAAAAGATGCTGCAGACAAGGTTTAGCCAGTGAGTTCTGATCTCCAACATGATGAAAAATCAAGATTTGATAAAGTGCAGCAGTGGTCCTTCCTGGTCAGTCACAGACTTGATCCTTTAATAATACCCACTACCATCATCATCACTTCTGCATCCATCAGGCTGTCACAAGCCTTGGTTGCTTTGCTCATGTAGACCCCTTTACCTCTCACCAGGATAGCTTCTACTCATCCACTTTGACTTGACTCACCATCAGGTCTTCCAAGGAGCCTTCTTTGAGTTAACTCTCTGCTCCACCCCCTCTCAGGATTAGCTATCTGCCTTTGGACATCTGCCATCTGTTTTCTATCATGGTTCCTTTGCTTTGCCACTGTGGCAGACACTAACTTTTCATGGTCTGCAGTGGTTTATGAACTTCTGTGATACACAGTGTGGGACATCTATTTATATCATAGGTTATATTTGAAAGCCAACAGGTATTCTACAGTTATCTGTGGGATGAAATAAGAGTTCACTGCAAGTTATCTAGCTTGTTGAAATCTTCCATCCATATAGGAATCCTATCACAATTTTTAAAATTAGGATCCTATCTACATTTTGTTTGAAATGTTAACTTTGTGAAATCTACGTGCAAGCTGTTGGCTATGACACATTGAAGGGATGCTCATAAGGTCACAGGATTAGGGCTAAGAGCCATCCACTGCTGGTTCACCTTCTATTTGATCACCTGCCTCAGTTATCAGGTTACCTGCTTACTCTTCCATAATTCTTGTTAGAAACATTTTAGGTTCTTCCCAGCTACCTTTAAACCCTCTTCTGTGAGCAAGAGATGTTACCTCCCACCCTAGAGAGGTTTCTGTGCTAATCCTAATTTGGAAAGAATCACTACAAATTGGATTTCTATTCAGCACCTCCTACACCTCCCTATGAACTCTAGCACGTTAACAAATACCAAAATATTCATGCAAAAATATTTCTCCCTTTAGAGAACACTGTTCTCTGTTCCAGGTGCCTCTGTTTAATGTCATCTGATCAGAGTTGACTTTGCATTTAATTATAATTTTACTGTAGCCTGACATCATCGTGTCAGCCATGCTGGGAAGAGAACTCTGAGCTGGGCTGAGGTAGCAGTCAATGGTGGAAAGATGATGGTGCATAAGGTCTAGAAAACCCCTCTCCCGGGATGTGAAAGAAACGGAAGCAGAAGACAAAGCAAGTAATAAATTGATAGTATTCAAAAAACTAAGGGATACAACCTCCTACCCCAAATTTGAAAAGTGTCATGGGAAGATATTATCTTCTGAGCCCTATTTATAATTGCCAGATGCTGGAAAGAACCCAGGTATCCCTCAACAGAAGAGTGGATGCAAAAAATGTGGTATATCTACACAATGGAGTACTATTCAGCCATTAGAAACAATGAATTCATGAAATTCTTAGGCAAATGGATGGAGCTAGAGAACATCATACTAAGTGAGGTAACCCAGACTCAAAAGGTGAATCATGGTATGCACTCACTAATAAGTGGTTATTAACCTAGAAAACTGGAATACCCAAAACATAATCTACACATCAAATGAGGTACAAGAAGAAAGGAGGAGTGGCCCCTGGTTCTGGAAAGACTCAGTGAAGCAGTATTCGGCAAAACCAGAACGGGGAAGTGGGAAGGGGTGGGTGGGAGGACAGGGGAAGAGAAGGGGCTTATGGGACTTTCGGGGAGTGGGGGGCTAGAAAAGGGGAAATCATTTGAAATGTAAATAAATTATATCGAATAAAAAAAAGATATTAGCTTCTGGAAGAAGCAGATTTCTTTTCTGCTTTGAGCCAGCCTATCTGTCACACATCTCACTATGAAACCGTTATTTGGCCAGAAGCAATGGGAACAGGTACGTGGGAAGCCCAGGAAGAAAGCTCGGAATGCCCCATTCTAGAACAGTGTTCTCAACAGAAGAGATTTTGTCACCCAGCAATATTTGGCACTGTTAGAACCAAAGGTCTGGGTAGGGGTTTTCTTTGGCTTCTGGGTGATCAGTAGTGCCAAGATGGTGTTCTTGGATAAATTCTATCTATAGAGGAGAAGAATAATTTTGTATTTCTAAGATCATAATTTCCATGTTTCATTGGCCATTTAAACAGTGTTTATAAGTCAAGTAAAAAGCCTAGCTATGAGCTGTTTACAAAACCTCATTTTCGAATTGTTTCTCCTGCAGCATTTGCTGCAGGGGATGGTAGCTATCACAGCAACTCACAGCTGGCCAGCACGCAGAGAACAAGCATCAGTGGAATGCTAAGCCACAAATGGGCACCTGTATCACAGCTCTCTCCAAGGTTCAGGCTCCTTCTTAGATGAAAGAGAGAAAACATTGTCAGAACTAGAGGTTGGGAGGAGGAAACAATGCCTTCTGGATGTGATAGGATCACTATAATCATGAGCTTACAGCACTACAGTTGCCTGCACACAATGAAGCTAGTCAGCATTCTAGCGTGGAACAGCAAGGGAGCCATGAACCCCCAACCTTAACTGAAGGGCTATAAAAGGTTGATGGCTTCTGGGAGAGAAGTCAGCTTTCTTAAAGGGTGTGAGTTCTGGTAGGTCAACCATGCTGCAACCATGCTCCTATACCCAGGAGAGAGAGAGAGAGAGAGAGAGAGAGAGAGAGAGAGAGAGAGAGTGTATGTGTGTGTATATGTGTATATAAATGTAAATGTATATGTGTATGTGTATGTGTATGTATATGTGTATGTATATGTGAATGCATATGTGTATGTATATGTGAATGCAGATGTGAATGTATATGTGAATGCATATGTAAATGTTATATAAATGCATGTATATATGCATATGTATATGTATGTGTATATATCTGTGTCTGTGTATATGTCTGGGTATATGTCTGTGTATGTGTATGTGTATATATATCCACCACAAATTGGATGGATTTGTGGATTATTTGATGATTTATTTAAAAATCATCAAATTTTGGTGATGGATTTGATGGATTATTTAAAAAATTGGATTTTTAAATTCAATTAAAAAATTGGATTATTTGAAAAATGAGGACAAGAAGTTGGGAGTGGGTAGGAAGTGAGCCCGGATCTAGGAGGAGTCTATTGGAGGTAGTGGTTGTGGATATGTTCCAAATAGATGTGTGAAAATTCCAAAGAATTAGTAAAAATATGTTTAAAAGCATCTGCATTCATATCAGAAAACTAAACAGAATCAGAAAATATGATTTGAATACAAATGAAAGCTTAATTCGGGCGACAAGGAAGATTAAACGCAGAACTTTGCGGAGAGAATGTGTACAGTGGCCTAGGGTATAGCTCTTCTAACCTGTTGTTAAAATAGCAGCACAGAGAAGAGCTGCAAAATCCACCAGTGAGCTCAAAAGGAAAGGAAGAGAGACAACCAACCCAGCAAGCGAGCACGTTAGCTTAGCTTGCTATGGTATATCAGAAAGCCTCCTGTCCCAAAGGAACATGAACAAGTGGGTGATAATGTGAACACTGTGCCTAAAAACCAGAAAATCTACGCCCTTTTCAAGAACCTCTAAAACTTTCATTAAAAACCATAAAGCTGACAGTCAAGAGAAACATTGGGTTATCAAAAATCAAAACACAAGAAGAAGTGGTTCAAATGATAACAGAGCGGCTGGACATTGGTCTCATGCTTGCAATTCCAGTCAGAGGACACAGGAGGCTCATCCGCTCAAGATTGATTTGGTGTAGGTAAGCAAATTCTGAATTCTAAGCTAGTCATGACTATCAAGTAAGACACTGAGTCTGCCTGCTACCACCCTGCTAAAACATAAAAAATAAACACAGCAATATAAAGTGTTGTGTAAGCTTTACAGACACTTAACTGTGCTATAATTTTAGGGCAGTCATAAATGAAGAGATCAATGTGAGAGAACAGAGAATCTAAAAGTGAATTTAAGGACATTTGAGAGTTAAATATTTAATTAAGATGGCGCGATAAAGCTTTTCCAGCAAGAATAACTCATTCAAACTGGTGCTGGGAAAGTTGCTTTGTTATTTAAAGAGACTGCATTCAAACAAGCAAACAAAAGGCCTTCTGTGAGGTGGACACAGAAGGCTGAGTACAGGTCAGGCAGGTGGTCAGATGGGAGACTATTGCAGAAAAATCCTGCTTCCTAAAGTGTCCTTTATTCTATCAGGCTTTGTCAAAGGTCATATTTCAAGTTATTTTCTGAAGCAGAAATAAGTGCACATAACAATCGTTAGGCCAAAGAGTCAGCAGTACTGAGAGTACATCTTTAAGAAGGTACAAATCGTCTGCAAAGACAGGAAATAAAGTGGCTAGAAGAGTGACCCCTGACCAGTGACTGCTCTAGATGCTTGATGATCGCCAGGCAGAACTAATTGAGGCAGTACCATGGAGAAGGCCCCATTTCAATATGGCAAAAGGGGTTAGCTACTTCAGACTGAATCCAGCCCAGGATGTTTGAGAACCCTACTCAGAAAGCCATAGTATGTTTTGTTTTATTTTTTTTTAAAAGGTGTGTATATGTATGCATGCAAGTGTGCATGCATGCACATTCTTCCGTTCCAGCATGTGTGAAGTCAAAAACTAAGTCAAGATGTCTTTTCCTTATGGCCTCTCCACCTTCCTTTATGAGTCAGGGTTTCTCATTGGACCTGGAGCTTACCATTTTGGCTCTACCGCACAGCCAGCCAGCTAGCTCCAAGAGTCCACTCACTTTTGTTCCTCAGTGGTACTCCCCCTGGCTTTTCCACAAGTTCTGGGGGTCTGAATGCTGAACCCCACACTTGTGGAGTAAGCCATGGAGCCATTTCCTCAAACCCATCTTGCCATCCATTCTTTTAGGAGATCAAATTAAGTGGAGATTTAAATTATGTCTGGAACATGGGGACAAAAGAATAGAGAAACCATTGTTTTTCCTATAATTTTATAGGGTGGCACAGCGACAGCACCCTTGACTTTGTGGGTACTGCATATTGGCTGTGCCCTTCATCTTGATGCTAAGGGGATGGCTAGGTGGTCAGCAAAGAAGAAGCAGAGGTAGACTGCTGAGTAAATCTAGGCTCATTTGGTCCTGTCAAATCTGAAGCTTGTTAAAACGTAGGTCAGCATGCCCCATGCCCTGGCTTTCTAATGCAGTCAGCTGGAAAGAGGCCTGAGCTCCCGAGGCTGCTGGTGCTCGTGGCCAGGGAATTCACTTTGAGAATTGCTAGATTATCTGACCTAGAGGCCAGGGGAATGGAAGGCTGGAGACTCTGTGTGGGTTCCAGGGCTCTTGGGCTTCTCCTTGAATTTGTCAACTGCTGACACAATTTTTGACATTAATGTAGGTGAGCTTGACAGGGGACGTGAGTCAGTTTTTATCATCTTCCACTGCTTTATCGATGAGGGAATATTAAAGAGCTAGGAGGCAATAATCTCATCTCCCTTCCCTTCCCTCCCTCCCTCCCTCCCTCCCTCCCTCCCTCCCTCCCTCCCTCCCTCCCTCCCTCCCTCTCTCTTACCTAAAAGTATCATGAAAATGCCGGGCTTTTCCCTTCTATGCACCCAGCTAAAGTGTTCAAACCTATCTTAATACTTCCCAAATAGCATAGCTGGAAGATTAATGGGCAAGGATAAGAACCAATTTTGGTGGGGTGCAGGGAAGGCAGAGAAAGGACAATTTGAGGATTTACCTGGTTGTTGTAAAATGAATAAAATCAGCTGGATTGCAGATTTTATATAAAAGGAGTGGTCCAGGAATTAGATCAAAATACATGGAAGGCTCTGATGTATATATCACTGAAGAGCATGGAAGGGAAGCTTAATAAATCATACTAGAGTGCTGAGGACTGAATTTGAAAGGGAAATTAGACTCATGCCTTACCAGTCTCACCAAATTTCAAGCTGAATATTTAAAGATAGCAGAGGCCTGGAGAGATGGCTTGGTGAGAAAGAATGCTTGCTAAGTAAGCATGAGGGCCTGAGTTTGGATTTCCTCACCCACAAAAAAATATGGACATGGCCATGCATGCCTGTAGCCCCAGTGCCACGATCAGAGGGGATGGAAGACTCTGAGGCTTGCCAGCCTAGCTCCAGGATTAGTGAGAGACCCTGTCTAGAGGGAATAATGTAGAAAGTAATAAAGTGGGACAGCCAATGTTCTCCTCTGTGCTCTGCATACATATTTGAATATGCATAGGCATACACAAACACACATATACATATAATTTACACATAACACATGAAAGAGAAAAGGTAACCCACTTCAGCTGTTGCCATTTGCTATACTTCTGTGGCAGTGTATGTTAGATAAAGGAAAGGACATTGTGGAATGGTTACTGCCTGCAGTGTATTTTATCCCATTCAGTCCTTAAAGCAACCCCACAAGGCAACTACTGAACTTAAATGTTCAGATAGGGAGACTGGGGGAAAAAAAGTACGTGTCAGACTCCATCTTCCATGTTCCCCATGATTGCCTGCTACTCCAGGTACAACAGAGACTGCTCAATTGAGAAGATGGAGCTGGTTATGCTGGCCCTTGGCTGTAATCCCAGCGAGTGAAAGGCTGAGCCAGGAGGAGCAAGAAGGCTTGGGAAGCTATGGCAGATGATTGGAGATCCAGCCATTCTGGGCTATGTCGCAAGGCCATGTATCAATAGTAAAGATGAAAGAGATGGAAAACAGTTCTCTACAGCTTGGGGTGGGATAGCAGGAAAGGGGTGATTGAGAACAGGGGTTGGGAATGGGGCAGCATTTCAGAGCCACAGAATGAATAGGTTTGTCCGTGAAGAGTAAGGTGAGAAATGCATCCCAGAATCCTGCTTGGAGTGGAGAAGTGAGAGTCACATGGCCCCAGGGAGGGCTGGGTTGCATGGTACAGAGACTGAAAACATAGGACTTACCCTTTGTTATTTATCCTTAGGGATTAGATCCCATCTACCTATAAATCACCCTGCCTTTCTCTCTCTCTTTATGAAGGATCCAGAGGAAAGTGGTGTCCCCAAAAAACAAATATATTAAATCAAGGAACTCATTTTTGAGGTATTTACTAGGTGGATGGCTTTATCCAAACCTAGCCCCTCAGAGCCTTAGTTTTCTTATTTGTACTTCAAATAACCATGTTTGCCCATTAGAATTCATGTGGTATTTAGGTATATAAAAGTTAGGTAAGCCTCATAAATGGTATACAGCAGGATTTAATCAATATTTGTAACATAACAAGTACACACACACACACACACACACACACACATGCTTAATACATGTATTTACTCATTATCTCTGAAGAAGTCTTGAAATGCAGAGAAAGGAGGCCGGTTAACTTGCTCTGCTTGGAGGATGAGAGTTACACATTTTTCATCAGTTGTAGTTGAAGCATTCCACTTTGGGAATCTGGGTCAAGCTATATCACTGTGCATTAATTAATTATGAGTTGTGATTCCAGAAACCTGTGGAAAGATGAGAAAATAGTCCAGAGACTACAGTTTCCCTCAGCAACCAACATGCCTCTGATGACTTCCAAATACATGGATCTTCACAGATCACACAGAGGATACAGGTAGCCTGCCTTCAAGGAAGTCATTATGATGGTTAATCTCTGTGGACTTGATGGGATCTTGAATCATATGGTCCTGTGCCTCAGAGTATACCTGTGAAGGATTATCTGTATTAGGTTAAGTGAGATCGATCCACACAGTGTGGGCAGCACCAATCCCAGGCCTAGGAACCTGTATTAAAAAGGAGGGAGGGAGCTAAGAAGAAGCACTCATTCATTATTGTTATCTGCCTTTTGACTGAGTATACAATGTGACCGCTACGTCAAACCACTTCCGGTGTGACTTACCTACAAAACCATAACCTCTAAATGTTAGCTAAAATAAACTTTCTCCTTTCACTTGGCCATGTCAGAGTGTTTTTTTTTTAATCAAAATAACAGGAAAAAATTGAAATTGTGGCTCTGTTCTACCACACTTCTACTCTCCATGCCTTGCTAGACAGGGGACCAAGGAAATCTACTCGATGACATTGATCCAGCATCTGATTCACATACTAACAGCTTTGATAGAATTGAAGACTGGGATGTGCAGATGGCTGTACGCATTCATGACCCACTGGCTATCTCTTGGTCAGTCTGAGATTCAGGGCACTCAGCACCTAAAACAATGAACTTACTCGCAAGTAGAAAACCTTGAGTCTGGGCCCTGCTAGAGAGGAAGGGGATGGGACTGTGAGAAAGTTACCAATCACACTGTTAGGAGAAAGATACATGTATATAGTTCAAGGCAAGCAGAGTTCAAAGTTACTAAGCTATTCCTTATGCTTGCCTGCTTTATTGTATTTTTAAAACTCTGTATTGCTTTAACTTTTAACTTGATTGGTTATCCATTGAGGACCATATGTAGATGGAAATATGGAAAATGTAAAGAAGAGAGGAAGCATGGTGTACTTA
This sequence comes from Apodemus sylvaticus, assembly GCF_947179515.1. Lineage (NCBI taxonomy): Eukaryota > Metazoa > Chordata > Mammalia > Rodentia > Muridae > Apodemus > Apodemus sylvaticus. The sequence goes on from NC_067478.1 coordinate 34,245,266, forward strand.
CAAGGAAAGAACTTTTAGGGCCCAGAAGCCATATTCTTAATCAGAAAAGCTGGTAGAGATGAACAGTGGTCAAGGGCATATGGTGATAGACCAAGGATTCTAACTCACTGGAGGACTATTTTGGTTAGTACTGAAAGTATCAAGGTAAGTTCCACCTGCATAGATGTGGACAAGGTACTCATTTAGTAGGAGAAACAGACAGGACTCCTCGGCGATTGGTTGATGGGGGAGGAGGTAGGGTTGGGGCTCAGGGCTGTGAGTATGTAGTAGCATCAATCACCAGGCCTGGGGTTGAAGGAGGAGGCAGTTTTGTGCAGAATCTACAGTTAGTTTTAGATGTATTGTTTGTGTCTTGGGACCACTAAGTGGAGGCATTCTCTCACAGAGGGGAAAAAAATGTCTGAAAGTTAAGAAAGAAATATGGATAGTGTCATTCCCTTCCCAAGTCAAAGGCTGGGGACTGAGACAATGTAGCTAAAAACAGCAGATGTGAGTGTCAGAGTTGGAGGCTGCAGGCCAGGGGTAACAAGAGGGCTGATTGTGATGGCTGAACCTGCTAGGCCATTCAGCAGGCTGCCAGTGTGCTCTCACAGAGGCTGCCCCTGGGGAATCATCTGGAAAGTCTATCTTTTGTTTCATGACCCAGTTCTAGGCAAAATGACAGTAATAGTACCCGTTTACTTCTCAGGATTGTAAAGTCAGGAACTAATGTATGCACTAGGCTCATTATGCAAATATCCTCTGGCACAGGCGTGGCAGGGTCCCTCACAGTTCCTTTTCTTTCCCTTCCCAGGATTCTGAAGGGGTCGGTCTGTCGCATAGCTTCTAATTTCTGCAGTTATCCAGAAGCTTGTACCTGATACCTCTTTAAAGCAGTCGTCTTAGACCTGTCTTTAAACTCTTCTGGGTATAAGGACACCCAACTTAGGCAATTTTCTATATGGAGATCAGAAGAGGCAGCACTAAAAGCACACAGCACTGGGGCATGGGAGACAGACACCAAGTGACTTACGGTGAGTGTCTGTGTCTGAATTTCTGCTCAGTGTAGGTATGAACTTGCCCAAGCCAGCAAGACCCAGCTCAGAAGGCTGAATCTAATGAGTCTAGTCAACAAAGACAGGATGGCATTTTAGTGAGTGAGTCAGCAGTATTCAAATATATTCTGAAGCAAGGAGTTAAAAATCCTAATTTTTACCATCTTGTTTGTTCAGTCAAGAAACAGGTACCGAATAGCCTTAAAGGCAAGACTCTGTGGTAGCAGTGAGCGGAGCTGGGGTACGGAAACACACTGGCGGGCCCTCTTCACGGTCCAGTGGGAGGTGTTGGATTTAGACACGAGCCCCAGAGGTAAGAGGTTCATAGGGGAAAGAGAGGCTGGTCATCCTGTGCCCCACACTTGCCTATACCCACCTTCCTTTGTTTTCTAGAAAACCCAGCTGCTAGTCCCTGAACATATGAAACACCCCACACAGAGCAGCGTCCTCCAGGACAGAATAGGCCCTGCCCCTCAGCTCTTCAGATAGCAGAGCTTTCCCAGTGTCACCGTGCACTGACTCCTCAACTTGTGACTAAACTATTTTTAACTGACTGTCACCATGGCAGCATAAGAACCAGGGGGAAAGACGTGGCCTTTTTGGCAGGATTCAGGATGCTGGCTGCCCTCTCTTCCCTTAATCCCCTGCGCACTGGGACCAAAGCAATCCACCTTCTAGTAGCAGAGATACGGATAAGACCTCTCCATGTGTGTCCTTGTCTGCAAAGTATGGATTTTAATTAAAAAGGAAACCTCCCTTTAGAAGTCTGTCATGGGGTTCAATTAGATTATTTAAAGAAAGGAATGCGTCTCTCAATATTAATTTCTGTTACAGTCTTAAATTAAACCAGACCTCCCCACAACTGTCCCATTTCTTGCTTATAAGCCTCCCATGAGTGTTTCACAGGTGCTTATAAAATCTAGAACCACAGACAATACCATCTATCCTTCTACACATCACTGGTGTCTGTTTTTACATTGCTCATGCCTTCCTGGGTCTCTAGACTATTTTGATCAGTTCTTTGAGGTTTCTGTGTATATTTTGTCATCATAGCCATCCCCCCTCAACCTTTCAGATCCCCCCCCATCCATCTTGATATCCACTTTTACTTTTTAGTCATCGATTTGTGCTACCTGTGTATTCTTGCATGTGCGCTCATCCACTGGACTTGTGTGGTTAACTAAGCAGAAGCCACATGCTTAAAGAGACTGACTCTCTGTGCCCCAGTCGCTCTCTCACACCTTCTGATGTGAAAGATGCTGTTCATGCAGAAAATGTGTCATTCCTCATATTCAGACCCCGGGACCGAGCCTACAGCTAAGGATAGATAGACACTGCGCTGATGATTTATTTTATTTTATTTCTTTAGAAACAAATACAAGGCCAATGTAGAGTGAATAGTAAGTATCTGGGTTATTGGGAATGATGGGAACAAGTGGGGCTCCATCAAGGACTTGGGTCAGGGCATGGAGGATAGACGTGGGAAGGTAGAAAGAGGGGATGTTTCTGAATGAATTACTTCACAGCACCCCAGTTTACTACAGGGAGGAAGATGCTCAGGCTCAAGGGATGAGTGAGGGACCCAGGCCACATGATCAGAGAGTGGCTGAGATGTGCACTCTCTGAGACCTAGCTTGCTTTCCTCCCTGATTGGAGGGAACAGGAAAGGACTCAAAGGTCAGGGAAGGAGACATTTCCAGGAGCGATGCAGGTCAACTAATGGGGAGGGGTCACAGGCTTCGTGCCAGGAGTCCTTTCTGTCTAGGTTCTCCCATGCCTAGGACGTGACAGTGCTCTTCTGAGGATGTAGGCATATGAGGAAGGGCAGGATTCGGGCTGTGGGAAATGCGTAGAACATCCCTGAGCTTCAAGAAGTACCTGCGTTGGACCATGGAAACCACCCAGCACTCAGATTGTGTCAAAGGGCAGGAGGGAGGACTAGCTATCTGGCTCTCAGGCCCATCACCACAGCTCATCCTGAGTCAAACATGGGTCATCCCGGGATGACCAGTGCTTGTTCCTCTTTCCTCCTCCCCATCCGCAGTGAACTTTATTTCTCTCAGGCCAGGACTAGCACTTGGTTCCCTTCCTTTGGGTCATTCTTCATGCCCTATGTGTGGGCTCCACCGCTGTGTACACATCATTTCCTACTCTCAGGGCACAGCCAGACATTTCTTATTTCCAGGTTTGCTTTTTTTTTTCTTTTTGTCAAAGAGATTATATAATGTTTTAATTAAAATAAAATTTGAAGGGCAGTGGTATCTTACAGAATCCAGTGGCTACAAGCATCTCATTGCGAACTCTCTAGCTAAAGAAATTCCACGGCCGCTGAAGCCATAGTGGGTTGTGGACGAAACAACTGAATGTTTCTGAGGACCTCGGGCTGTCAGCTGCCAGGGTGACAGCATACCTGCCTTCCTGAGCATGATGTCTTCTCAAAGAGGATGTGTCATGATAGAGAGGAAATGATTCCAAGAAGCAGGAGCCATGGATGCGCAATGGAGAGCCGCCTTGGAATGTTCTGGAAAATTGATTCACTGAGGACATGTGCCATCAGGGCTTGAGACCTCTGGTTTAGTCTGAGCTCTGTAGAGAACAGGGGACCCACACCTCTAAATCCAGTAGAGAAACATCTACAGGACACACAGCTTCATGATTTCTCCTCTGGAAATAATAAGGCAGCCTTCTAATCTGAGAGGCTATAAGGTCATGGGCATCATAGCTTTGATAAAAGGTAAAAGACATCACTCTCTAGGGGAAATGTGGGTGATAAGCTGTAAGCCCAACCATCAAGAGAGTCAAGGGGACACACTGTGGGTTGTGTCTGAGTGGGATAAAGGGGAGACACTGTGGGTTCTGAGTGGGAAGATGATGAGGCATCCGTTCCTGCCTCATCCCTGCTCCTCCCCTTGAGCCTCCGTCGGCAGCGAGACTGGAGTAATGAGGCTCTGCTCTATATCTGGATCCTAGTCGCCTCCCAAGCTCGTTTTGGAAAATACTGTTTTCTCCCTTTATAATGCAGTAATTTTCCCTTTCTAGGGAGTTTAGAAACACAAACAAGCACCGGGAATATACAAAGCCAGCTGTGAGCCAGCTGTAATCCAATTATCCAAAGGTGATTACTCCTCTAGCCTTTTCTTTGTGAATATGTGTTACATGTGTACATACATGGCTGCACATATCCACATGTATATTTACTCAATGAATATACATTCTTTTTTTTTTTTTTTTTTTTTTTTAGAAAACAAATCATCACACTGTTTTTGAGAATTCAGATTATGTCATCAAATTGCCTGAACTCCAGTCCTGGATCTCTGTGTGTCTTTCACATAAGTCTCTCTGTTCCTCAGTCTCAGGATCTTTAGAAAGCAGACTGGGTTTGTGAGACATGGTGTCTCCCTGTTCCCAGGATCTGCTGTTCTCTCTGTGTGTTTTTGTTTCTTGCTGTCTGATTCTATATTCTTCCCTCCTATTATTAGCTATTATTGATGTCTCTTTAGCTTCCTATCTTGATTTCTTTCCACCAGCTCCCCCCCCCCCACCAAATCAATTAAAATGTTCACTAAAATATGATCAAGGGCTGGGGTTATGCTCACCTACCACACACAAGGCCCCAGGCTCTCAGTCTCCAGCAGGGAATGACACAAGTGCAGTAGCATATGTCTGTAATCCCTGCACTCAGGGGTGGAGGTGGGAAAATCAGAATTTCAGAGTCAGGCTTGGTGATGTAGGGCGTTTGAGACCAGTTTGAGGATAAAGGCCTTGCCTCAAAGAATAAACAGATTTAGATAAATAAAAAAAAAATCATGTTAAAATCTTTTCTACTTTAAGACAATAAGGAAAACGCCTTACAGAGTGATGTGCTATCTTTCCAAAGGCTGCTTCCTCCCAGGGCATGAAACTCTTGTATCCCCTTTCTCTCCCTCAGTCAAGTTGTGGACCTACAAAACTCCTGGGGGCAAGATTGTTACTGGCACCTCCATGCTGAATTCATCAAGTGTCTATACTTACTCCCATTGACGGCTTGTATTTGTCAATAATGCCATCTCACATCTCACTGTTCCCTTCTCTCTCCCCTGACCATACAGTCTCTGTCTACTGGTCTGGTTTTCCTGGGTCCTATTCCACCTATTCTTTCTTTTAGTTCAGTTTACCCTTTCTTAGTTCTCTGTGATGCTGGTTGTATTTACTTACATCTGCCTCTTCATTACAGGAAGTAAGTGTGGATAGTTCCCCAATCTCTATCTCTAGCTCACACGCTTTATCTGAGTTCTAGACCCAAATATTCACCAATCTCTATCTCTAGCTCACACGCTTTATCTGAGTTCTAGACCCAAATATTCACCAAGTCATCACCATGAAGATATCTACACAGCCCTGGATTCTGTGTATCTCAAATGGATGCATTCTTCTTCATCCGTTTTTGTCTTTGGAAAGAAAATGTTAAAACCACACATCCTTAGTCAAGCATCTGAGCCATTGCCATCCCAAAGGGAATCACAGCAGCCGTTACATTTATGTTTGCATTTTGGGAATGAGAAGCCAGAGGTTCTGTATGCAGAGGTATCTAGCCTTGCCAGAGGCACAATGGTCACAGAGAGCCTTGTTTTATTGTGTCCCATGTGAAGTCAACCCTTGACAGATATCAAATGTTCCTAACTACTAAATTATCGGAAACCTGTTTCATCAGGAAGGGTGGTGATGCAGGAAACAGTTTGTGGTTCTCAGTCCTTCACAAACAAAGAGATTCTTTGAGAGTGTTAATATTTTTTAGAAGTATAGAAGAATGCTGAGATTGAAAAATGCAATGCTGCTCTAAATTTATCTATAAACAACTGAAACAAACAAACAAACAAACAAACAAACAAACAAACAAACAAACAGGATGGTAGGAAGGAAGCCAGACATGAATGATGATTGTGCAGCTGGGAATAAAGTCTTATCTTGTCTTCTCAGATACCTGGGGATATTCTTCTTTGATTCTTTGCTGACAAATTTTAAGTTTTGTAAGTGTTGGTTGTGGAACACAGGGTAACTCTGGATAAACTACCCAGCTTCCCTTGTTGGTGGACACTTTGACCACCCATTTGAAGGGTTGTTCAGAGAACAGTAAAGCAATAGACCTCCACCAGTTTAACTCTAGGCATCACCACAGCACACTATCACTGTGGCAATCATTACTTGCATTGCTTTCAGGAATTTAAACATGTCCTTGTCTGGCTCACTCGCTAGCTCTTCTTTTGTATCTATACCAGGATCTTATAGGCCATGTTTACACATCAGAAGGCCCCCAGTCCATCCACCATGCCAACACCATCATTTTCTGAACATGCATCCTGTGAGAAATAATGAAGTCAGGTTACGAATGTGCAGACCGTCAAATATTTCACTTTCCTCCACACCTTGAATGACCCTGTTTCTTTATTCCATAAATATTCCTAAGTGGCATCTTAGAGAGATGGATTTGAGTTTCAGGACTTCTGCCTCCTTACAAGTAAATAAGCTTTCTATCTGCCAAGTTTGAGCTCTATAAGTGGCATACAGTGATTAAACTAAACGAATGAATGAACAAACAAATAAACCCCAATGAAACAAAAGGCTTGTTTGGGTAGTACTAACTAAACTAATCTAAACTCTAATGATGTATTCTATGTATTCTTTATATCAAAATCCTTTGTCTCCTGTGTACTTTCAGCATATCTTCACTCGTGTACTTTTTTATTTTATTTATCACTAGACTTTTGGACAGCCCTGGGTGACCAAGTTGTATCTTCAAAATACTATGGCTTTTCTGATATAGGATCCAAACACACATCTGTTCATGGAGGCTTCATTGGAACATCTTTCCATTCTGGCAATGTGGGGATATACATTTCTTCAAATTTGAATTTTTTTTGAAAGATAAGATTTTTACCATTGGCTTTACTTAAAGTGACACTTTGTGGTTTTTTTTGTTTTGTTTTGTTTTGTTTTGTTTTTGTTTTTGTTTTTTTTTTTTTTGAGAAAAGCTTCTCTCAAATACTCAGGTCTGACTTGACAATCATTTATCTCCTAGTTTTTCAAGTAAACATTGTGTTGCATGGAGGAAGCACTCTGCTCAACTTGAAATGAAGGAATACCATGAGTTCTCTTCTAGGAGACAGTGGGCATTCTTTGGCATGCAATGTGATTGCTTCCACTTCTTCACATGAAATATTGAGAGGACATATTTCAGAAAGGTCAAGTTTGAATGGAATTGCTTTATTGCTTGTGGAGTACATTCAAATTGGCCATTTCGGTGTTTTGTCTTACTCTGAGCAGGTGGCTCTGAAGAAGCCATGGCGACCAGAATATCTGCACCACACCCCTTCATTGCTTTTGGGTTGTCAACACAAATGCCAAAACATTCCAAAAAGTAAAGAATACCTGCATTTTTATAAAAATAGTTTTAACTCTGAAAACCCTGGAAAAAATTTCAATGATCTCCTAGGGTCTATGAAATGTACTTTGAAAATTCACTTTTTAAAGCAAAAAACCACCTAATAATCATCCCCATGAAAGCTTGAAATACCCCAGACACTAACAACTATATCTAAAGCAACTTGAAGACATGCTTTTAGAGTCATTATGATTTGGGATTTTTTTAAATTTGATTTGTTTGAATCAGGATCCAAACAACCACACATAGCATTCAGTGTGTGTGTGTGTGTGTGTGTGTGTATGCATGCATTCTCTTCATTTTCATTCTATTTGTTGACAGAAATGGGCCATTTATGCTATAAAATTTCCACTGTTCTGAATTTGGCTGATAGCATCCTCCTGGTATCATTGAACACGTTGCTCCTTGTGAACAAGCAGTTGGATCTAGAGCAGGGTTTCTCTGCTCTATACCATTAATATCTTGGGCAAGCCAATTCTTTGTTGGTGGGAAACTGTACAATGTACTGTGGTTTCCAAGTGTTAGCATTTTGTCTAAGTTCTGCCCCACAGTTACCCAGCAACAGCCAGGTATGCCCGACTCACTCTAAGAGGGGCTGCTTGCCCCCTCTGCTCTCTCCTGCTCTTGCCTTCTTGCTCCTGCTCTGTCCTCTTGCCCCTTTCCCCCTATGTCCCCATTCCCCTCCCCCTTCACTCTCCACATGCTCATAGGCAGCCTCTACTTCTCTACTCTTACACACACACACACACACACACACACACACATACACACACACACACACACTCCCTCTCCCACTCCTCCCTCCCTCCCTTCTCTTTTCTCTCTCTCTCTCTCTCTCTCTCTCTCTCTCTCTCTCTCTCTCTCTCTCTCTCATTCTCTGTCTCTACTACCCTCTCAACTCCTCTCCCCATGCCCTGAATAAACTCTCTTCTATACTACCCTGTGGCTGGTGTCTCAGGGGGGAAGAGATGCCTCAGCGTGGGCCCAATAAGGCACCTCCTTCCCCCACACCTTACCTTATCCACCAAACATATTCCTTCTCTCTCCTTTACCTTTTTATAAAATACAACACTCTGTTCTTTTCATACTGAATGTCAGCCCTATATCTTCTCTCTTGTTCTGACATCTGAAACTGACTTTAGACAGTTTCATGGTCCATGCTTGGGACTGCTAACGATTTTACTGTTCCTGGATTCTGGAAACTTGATTAGACTCAAGGTTAGACTTTTTTTTTTTTTTTTTTTTTTTTTTTTTTTTTTTTTTTTGCAAGAGTAGGTCATTGGACTGGAGGTGTGGCTCAGTCGTAGAGTGCTTACCTACCCTTGGATTCTGTCTCAAGCACTGTGCAAAGCAAACACAAACAAAGACTCAATACTAGTCCTGGGTAAGGTAGAGTATTTCTCAATGTATCTTTGGGTTGTCTTAATGCCCTGTTTGTAATAATGCTGAGATCGATTCCTATGTTCCAGTGTTGTTAAACAGCTCTATCAACTTTAGAGACACTGAATAACCATAAAAATACTAACACACATTGTATTAGTCAGGCATCTCTATAAAAACAGAACTTATAGAATGAATATCTATCTATCTATCTATCTATCAATCATCTCTCATCATCATCTCATTATATGGAGTTTATTAGAATGGCTTATAGGCTGTGGTCCAGCTAGTCCAACAATAGCTGTCTACCAGTGGAAGGTCAGTTGTCTAATCAGTGAAGCTCAATGTCTCAGCTAGTCTTCAGTATATTCCAGAATTTAAAAGAAGTAGAGTCATATACTTGTAAAGAAATGTTCTTACCAGTGAGAGTGAGAACAGCTTGCAAAGAGAGCAAGCTTCCTTTTCCATGTCCCTCAAATAGGCTGTCTCCAGAAGGTGGGGCCAGATTAAAGGTGGACCTTTCTATCTTAAAAGACCCAGATTAAAGGTGGGTATCACACTTAAAATGATGATATTAAGAGAACAATCCATCATAGATGTACCGAGCACTTGGGTTTTAGTTAGTTCCCATGGAGTTAGGTTGACAACTAAGAATAGCCATCACACATTTTAATGACTGTGGTCTTAGCCATCACACATTTTAATGGTTGTGGTCTAGATTCATTATCTTCTTGGAGACTGAAAAGTGAGGGGTTTCTTTCTTCAACCATTGCCACCAAAATCCAAACAAGCAAAATCCCCAAATGTCCCCTGATCACCTATTTTGTTATTCTGAAATCAGAACTATTAGCTTTTCATCTCTATGGCAATATTAATGATTCATTAAGAAGAAAAGTTTATTTCAGGTTACAGTTTTATGCTTTTCAGACCATGGTCAGTGGCCCCACTGCTTTGGGCCTGTGGTAGTGCAAGGCATCATAGCAGATCAAAACCATTCACTTTCTGAAGGGAAGCAAAAAATGAGAATGAAGAAGAGGCTAGGAACTCGCTGTCCCATTTGATGGATGCCACAAGCAACCCAAGGACCTCGTACAAACCTCCTTCCATCACCTCCCAGTAGCACATCCTATGGACCGAACCTAATTCAACACAGCAGTCGCAGGAGGACATTCAAGATTCAAGCTACAGCAAGCTCTGAGTAGGACAGGTATCCATCACTCCCTCATTTACTAATTTGCAGTAGGGCAAGTCAATACCCTTCTTGTGTTTTTGCTGCCTTTTCCACCTACTTCCTTTGAAGTGGTTTCCAACCTTATAGAAAAGGTTACAAGAGTCTTTCAAAGGGCTTTTTTTTTTCTTTCCCCGAACCATTTGATAGTGAATTGCTGACATGATTTCTACAGCACACAAGAACCATATAGTGCAGCCATTGACTGACAATCTGTGCATGGCAGTCACTACTTTTACCATCCTGCACCATCCCTAGAATACAAATGCTCTCCTCTTCCCAGTTCACAGCAGGCTTCATGGGCTGCAGAATGTGGGCTCTTAGGTGGCTCTGTGCAAAGAGATGCTCAGAGCAAGCAGTTGTGAAAAGAGTCTGTTAAGTAGCTTGTTTCAGGTTGTTTTCAGTCTGGGAAAGTGGAGATTTGCTTTGCTTTATATTTTCAGTTGTGTGAGACCATTTTAGGGTTTTGAACTCAAAACTAAAATACAAGATAAGTATAGCTTCTAGATTCAGAGGAGCCTAGCTTCTTCCCAAATGTCCCCTTTCAAAGACCATGGATGGTTTCCATTGTACATATATGCTCCTTTACCAAAAAAAAAAAAAAAAAAGCCTCACTGAAGGTAGTCTGCTTTACTCTGTTTTTAACTTGGTATTATAGCTTGGAGATGGCATGTAGTAAGTTACAAAGAATAGAAAATTTTTGGGGCTCATAGTTCCAGAGATTTGAGGTTGAGGGACCATGGGACCATGAATAGTGATCAATATCTTGTCAGAGCCCCAAGTCAGTGCAGAACATCAGGTGGTGAGAAGAGGGTGTGTGTGTGTGTGTGTGTGTGTCCTCATGTCTCCTTCCCTCTGGCAAAGCCTCCATTGGTAAAGCCATAAAGTGGAAACCTAACAGTCTAATACTCACTATCTCATTTACTTGAGACAGGCTGGCCTTGAACACATGATCCTCCTGTTTTAACTTCCCGAGTACTGGGATTCCAAGCCTACACCTACATCCCCGCAGGCCGCACCCATAAACACCACGTTTGTTTCCTCCCTCATATAACTCGCACTGGTGATTCAACTTCCTCACACAGTGCCTTAGGGAGCCACTTAGGCCGTAGCCATGCCGCAGTATCTCTCTAGGCAGAATGCTGGAGATGTCCTCAGCCATTTTTGCTTTATAGTTTTAAGGAGGAATACTTTATATGTTATAAATTCTATATGCTACAAATTTGTAAATGCATAATTTAGTGATTTTAATATATTTCAGTCATTGTTCAAACATCAGCTTGGTTTCAGAACGTTTTCATCATTCAAAAGCCTCTGCTGTGATCATCTGTTAATGTTAACCACCTCTAAAATTTATTTTTCATTTGGGAATTTCATACATGAATCCTGTATTTATCAGTTCTACCCTACCATTCGCCCTCAAAATACTCATGTTAATTCCAGTTCCCCCTCATCTTTATTACTACTTCTTTTATTATTATTTTATACACACGTAGATATGCCTACATGAATAAATAGATCCTACTGAGTCCTTTCAGTGTTGTTTGTATGTATATGTGTTGAGGGCTAACTACGTGGTGTTGGATAACTGATAAGGGGTCTCATCCCTGGAGAAGGCCAGTCCTTCCTCTTTCAGCAGCTATTAATTGCTTATATAGCTCTTCTTCTAACCCCAGGCAAGTACTGGTCTACATTCTCACCGGGAGTTTGTTTTCTTTGAGTGTTTCATGTTGTCACATGGTATTTTGTTCTTTGCATTTTCCACTTCCCATAATGCTTTCTAATCTTCACACAGGCAGCATGAACCAGTACTTTCTGAATTTTAAACTTTCTGAGCTTGTTCTATTGTATGTTGGGAATTGGTTCTAATATTTTGCCTTAATTCGGTCCCAAAAGTCACGCTTCTAGATGCTGAGGGTCCGTGGCCCCAGCTAGCTTCGATTGGAAATAAGGAGGATAGAAGGCTATTTTCTTTTAGTTTCAACTGTCACAATTTTTTATTTTTTATGATGGATTAAATAAATGAAAATGTAAATGTTACCAGCAGTGTAAAACCTTAAGCATCACTGATTTAGAATGTCTTTTCTAGCTGGGGAGATGGGAAGCTCACAGAAATGTTTAGAGCATGGGACTAGGCAAGTGTGGTTTTGTTTATTTGTTTGTTTGTTTTGTTTTTAGTGGCAATTTAATGGAGCAATTTTTTAAAAGAATGGATTTTATTTTAATGTGTGTGTGTGTGGGGGGGTGTAGATAATACATGTGTATTTTGGAGACCAGTAAAGGGAATGTCAGATGCTCTGGAACTGGAGTTATAGGGTTGTAATACATTGGACATTGGTAAGAGGAACCATACCCTGATCCTCTATAGACTACTTTATTTCTTGGTTGCATGTGTGCATGTGCATGTGTGTGAGTGTGTATGTGTGTGTGTACATGCAAGCATAGTTTCCAGTGCATCTACAAAAGTCAGAGGACGTGTGGAGTGAGTTATCTCCTGCCCTTCTGCCTTTACATGGGACCCAGGGATCAAACTCACATAATCAGGTTTGTCAGCAAGTCTTTTACCTGTGGAATCACTTGCCTACTCATGAAATGGAGTTTTTAAACCCTAAAATATCTAATGAGTATAGAACTATAGTAAAAGATGTTCTTTGTTACAGTATGAGTGAAAAAATGAGTTGCCACCTCTCCCTTTCTGGTTACAGTGTTGTTGCTGTTCCAATAGTCTTATAATTGTTCAAAGGCAATAACATATTACATGTAATATGTTATATACATACATAATATTATATAATATGTATGACATAGTAATATATAATATATACAATATGATATGTGATATATGAAATAATAACATTTAATAATATATTATTAGGATAATAATATATATTATAATTTTAAATGAATGGTTCATTATCATTTCTTAAAGGAAAGTGTAAAAAACATCCAAATAAAGTTCTAGACATGGTTTACTAATTATGATGGAATGATAGGATCAAGACAGCAAACTGAGGAATCCATGGAGAGTAAGTAATATTCCCTCATGGCTTCTGCTTTAGCTCCTGCCTTAAATTTCTGCCCTGCCTTTTCATACAGTTGTAAGCTGTAAGATGAAACAAATCCCTCCTTCCCTAAGCTGCTTTTGTACATGGTGTTTATCACAACTTCGGAAAGCAAACCAGGACAGACAGACCGGTATTTCAGAATGACAGTCTTACCTGGGTGGCCCTGGCCTTCAAAGATTCAAAAACACAGACCTCCCCTTTCCAATGTCAACCACTTCCACTTCCCCATACTGTTCAAAACATTGGCAGTGCTCTTTCAACTGATGAAGATCTGTTTCACAGTTAAGTGGAGACCTGGTCTTTGAGAATCTTCTCTCTGCAAAGTTCTCCCATCCACCATGTGTGGCCCTGCTTGCATGGCTGCATCCAACTTCTTTACAGTGACAAATGCAAACTCTCTGGAGCAGCGGGTGTTTGGATCCCTTTTTACTGTATGGTTGGTGTGTGTTCCCACTGCCCAGGGTTGTGGGAACTGCCAGAGTTCCCAGACTCTCCAGGGTTGTTGCAGCTCTGCTGTCTGTCCACTGAAGAGCTTCCAAAATTGTTCTGGCTCCTTGGGAGACTCTCTTAGACAATGCATCAGTCAGACGAAAGACTTCGATGATGCCATCCAACAGAAGAGAGACTTCAATGATGCTGTGGTAGTTTGAATGAGATGTTCCCATATTGTTAGGCATTTAAATGCTTGGCACCCTGTTGGTGGCCCTTTGGGTAGCTTAAGGAGGTATGGCCTTGCTGGGGGATGTTACTGGAGGTAGGCTTCGAGGTTTCATAGCCATGTACTATTCTTATCCTCTTTCTCTGCTTTCTGTTTGTGGTTTAAGTGAGAAACCACTTCTAGCTACGTCCTTCATGCATGCCTTTCACCATGCTGTCCTGGCATGGTGGTGAGAGAATGCTAACCCTCTGGAACTGTAAGACCCAAATCAGTCCTTCCTTCTATAAGTTGCCTTGGCCATGGTGTTTTATTGTAGTGATAGAAAACATAGCTGAGACAGATACTTCCTTGGCCATCTCCATGGGCATAGAGTTTATCTATTTATTTGTTTGAAATACAGGGTCTCATCGTGGAGACTAGGCTAGCTTTGAACTCATGACAATCGTCCTGCCTCAGCTTTCTGTGTGCCAGGATTGCAGACACGTGCCATTATGCCCGATTGCCTTAGTTCTTTAGTCACTGTGTAGAAATCAATTGTACTTGACTTATCCACATATGACAAGCTGGACCAGGATAAACCTGCCCTGCTGCAAGCACCGACAGTTCATGAATGCGGCACAGACCAAGTCAGAAATTGAATCATAATGCAAGATCTACCCTTTATGCCTACTCAAAAAAAGTAAGGGTCAGGATAAAGGGTCTCTGGAGAACCTTGATATGTATGACAGGCTCTATCTTGCCAGTATTACCTGCAGGGACATGGTGCTTGAAGGAATTAACATAGAGGGGCTCTCAGGTAAGGATCTTCTGAGCAGTTTTATCATTGATCCCCATTCCCAGCATTCCTTGGGGACTGCAAACAAGGGCTACATCTCCAGACAGTTCAGTGCTTGGCTCTCCTGGTTCCTGGAAATTTGCATATGCTAAAGCTCCTTTGGGGGAAATCAAGATTTTAAACAAGATTATTTTTAAAAGAAACACAAGGATCTTACAGGACCCAAAAGCACAAGCTCACAGCTTCTAACTAGGCTAGCTAAACAAGGATGCTCCTTGGAGAGAGCTGCGAGTGTGGACTCTATTTTAGGCTTTTAAGAAGAACACGGGTGATCATGATTTCTACTGGGTAGAGCAGCTATTTAAAGGACATTTATTTTTGCTGAAATATTTGCCGAGTATTTTTATAAAGTACTTTAAATCTGAAAAGACTAAATTGCTTCTGTAGGAGCTTTGAGAATGGGGTGGGAAGGAAGAGGGCAGCCATAATATTGTTGCTTTTATGTGGTGGTGACACCTTGGATTCAGTCTCTCTAGTACAAAGAGAGAACGAAATGAAGCAGAGGCGGAGGCGGCCGAATAAATATCACAGGAGACAGCTCACTGCCTGTGCAGGCTTTCCCAGAGCTGTCATTTTTCCTGATAGACAGGATAATAGAGAAGATGTTTCAAGTTTCCATGCTTCTGAGAACTGTGGCTTCATTCACATTTTGGGATTCTGTTTTTTTTTTTTTTTTTTTTTTTAGGGAGTCACTTGCCACTACCTGATATGGTCACTTATATTCCTACTTCTGGGAGCATTGTCCCCAGTGTTTCAGGCATTATGGAAGGCATGTGGCACAGCTAAGATCTAGAGACTGTAGTGAAACCATGTTGTCTCCCTGAAAAAGACACCCATGGTTGGCTTTAGCCCATTCAGTTATGTAATTTCTGAGGATGAGACCTAGATCTGGGGCCTTAAATTAAAAACCCAACACAAGTCTAATGGACAGTCTGCATTACATCTGCTCCTTTGCAAGTCAGGCTTTGATATGAGGAAGATTGACTTGAAGCGTTTGCTATCTGGATCCAGCATGAGACTGATGCAGGGACTAAGAGGCTATGTTTTTCTCAGACTTCTACTGTGTTATTGCTGCTGCTGCTGCCATTCCACATTGAAGTCCAAGATGTAGATGACATCATACTGGACCAATTGCAGCAGCAGAAGTCCCCCCCCCCACACACACACCAAACCCCCTTCGATAACCATAAGTGCCTGAGCTTACCCCACCTATAGGAAATGTAAATCAGGTCAAGTCATTGTTGAGAGTCCTTCAACCTCAACTGATCTATGATTTTCAGAATGTTGGTCAGTACTAGACCTTGCTTATTATAGCAACTGAAGAGTAGTGTCTATCAAAAAAAGGAGATAAGTCCTCAAAATGCATTCCTTTCCAATTATTCAATAATCTTTCCATTATATATTCTCCTGGGGCTATAGGCTTGCTATGGCTGTATGGTGGCAATACCAGAGAATGGCTTTGGAATCTCCATGGTTCTCCTGTCATGGAGATTCTCCCTTCTTGGTGGTCTCCTTGCACATAAATCTTAAAGTCTTGCCTCTGCCTCTCTGTCCAGCCATTGGCCACCTGCAACTTTATTTACCGAACAAAGCCAACTTGGGGGCAAGAACCCTTAGCATCTTACACACAGACATTTGGGTTCTTGTGTAATTTTGGGAGCCAAATTAACACAAGTAGTTTAGAACCAATCTACAAAAGATCATATTTTCATAAAAAGTGTTCCCAACTTGCTTCCCTGGTAAATATGTGTTTGGAATTGGGAACAGAAATCTGCATGTGTGCAGGGATTTTTCAAATCTACATTGTGATGTCTACATCTACAAAGTTGATGTTATGGTCTTTGACATGGGCAGGGTCATAGAGAGTGAGAGTAGCTGGCTCTGAGGACTTTGAGGCCTAAGTCAGGAAAGCCAAAGATCTTTCTAGAGAAAACTACTGGGGAGTCTGGGCATGAGTCACACTTGTCCCAAAGGCCAGATGACTGGGGTTTATATTTAGTTATTTTCCCCCCTGGGAAGAAATTGAAGACGGCTCCCTTTCCAGTGCTATTGATAATTGGTTGCATAGTAGGCTTCAAGGTTTCTGATGTTACATTTTCCATTTCTCTCCCCATTGGCAACTGCAGCATTCACACATCATTCAACACACACTTTCTGCATAGCAACTCCTAGTGCTAAGCCTTTGGGGGAGTTCTATTCATAATGAGTGAAAGATGTGGCTTGCTTCCAAGAATCTCAGTGGAGAGAATCACAAATACAAAAAAATTTTAGGTACCATCCACTCTAATCTAGTCTGTCAAAATCATGTTTAAATTGGTTTCTTACTGGCAGAATTGCACTCTCTGCTCTCAATGTTTATGGATGCTCAGAGTATATATTTATAAGCACCATCTTACAAAGCGTTATTTACATAGGGTATTGCCAAAGAGATTCTGAATGGTTCAAGAAACTCATGCTTTATTATGGTATTCATATTACCACCTTCAAAATAGTTTGTCTCTGGGTGATTCATTCTAATTCCTGGCTGAAAGGTCAGGAAAAGGTATTCGAGGTGATCTTTGCAAATATTTCTATTCTTTTAGCATGATATGAAGAGCAAAAAGGAATGTAGGAATCGTTGTCAGGGAAGATTGCTTATATTTGTAGGGTTCTCAAGCAAATAAACAAAAAGCAACCTTATAAAAATGAATTCAAAATGGATCAAAGATCTTCATTTGAATCCCAATGCACTGAAAATTTCAGAAGAAAACATAGGGAATGTATTTCAAGGTAATAGGGCAGGCAAGGACTTTTAAAAATGAATATCAATCAATAGCAAAAGAGTATCAACAGATATCAAACATCAACAGTAGCAGAAGATGGGGCTATATGAAAAGAAAATATTTCCATACAGAAAAGGAAACAATCAGCAGAGTTCACAGGCAGTACACAGAATGGGAGAAAATCATTACAAGCTACATTTTCAGACAAGGGGTTAATATCAAGAAATTACAAAGAATTACAGAAATTAAATACCCAAGAAATGAAACTTAGAATCAACAACTAGACAAATGAACTGAATAAACATTGAGAGAGAGAGATAGGAGAGAGAGAGAGAGAGAGAGAGAGAGAGAGAGAGAGAGAGAGAGAGAGAGAGAAAGAGGGAGGGAGAGAGAGAATGTTTATGGGGATACAAGTTAATATAGTCATTGTAGAAATAAGTTTAGTTATTTCTCAAAAATTAAAAATAGAACTATTATATGACCCTAATATTTCACATCTTATCATAGAGATAGTTGTACCCCATGTTATTGCTGTATTGTTTATTCACTATAGAAAGGAATTAGAATCAACCTAGTTGTCCATCAATAGATAAATGAATAATTAAAATCATTTGTGCACACATAAATACTACTCAGTTCTAAAGGCAAATGAAGTTGAAATTTTATAGAGAAATAGGGGAACTCAGATGTACACTAAGGGAAGTCTCACTATCTCAGAGAGAACGAGACACACGTTCTCACTTGTGTGTGGAATCTAGCCATATATATATATACTGTACCTTTGTGGGTACAGTATAAAGTGAGCAAAAGAGAACAAGGAAAGCTAAATATGAGGCACTATGAAAGAAGTGAATGCAGGGATAAGTTTTCTAGTTCTAATCCTGTCATAGATGTTTTTGTTTTGTTTTGATGTGGATAAGTGCATAAATTTAACATAAGCTTCACAGATTCTATTTTGGAGTACCAATTGTAATTGTTTGTAAGTTCATTATATTGCATAGTCTTTGGAGCTGGTTAATTTTTGCATATGATGTTCTTTATTTATTTAACAAGCTTTTTTTATAACATAGTTAAAAAAGAACAATCCAATTAAAATTATGGCATAGAACTATGAAGTGTTCTCAAAGGATGAAATACTAATAATTGAGAAATATGTTTACAATGTCCAACATCATTAGCCATCAGGGAAATGATAATTAAAATAGATTTAAGATTTCATTTTATCCATCTAGAATGATGAGGGTTATTAACACAATGGTTACTAATGGTGGAGTGGCAGTGGGGAAAAGCAACACATATTCTCTGTTGGTAGGAGTGCAACTTGATGCAGTTAGTAAGGAAGTCAGCATGGAGGTTCATCAAAAATCTAAAAGTAGATCTAGCACACGATCCAGCCGTGGCCTTCTTGTGAAGCTACTCAAAGGACTCTGTAGCCTACTATAGATCATACGCCTGCTCATCCATGTTCATTGCTGCTATATTCACTGATTAATGGATAATGAAAATGTGGTGTATTACCAGCTATTAAGAAAAATGAAATTATGAAATACACATGTAAAGGATAGAGCTAGAAATAATCATCCTGAGTGAGGTAACCCACACTCAGACAAAGTCATATGTTTTCTCTTATTTGTAGATGTTAGCTTTGAATATATATTCATAAATATTCAAATATGCATTCATATATTTATGATTAAAAATATATTGGTGATTACAAAAATACCAACTGCTTAAAATAGTTATCTTGGGGGAGAAAGTGGAGGGGTTGGTCATTGGTTAAGAGGATTTCTTTCACTTCTGGAGGACCTAAGTTTAGCTTCTAGCAGCCACATCAGCTAGTTCATAAGTACCTGCAACTCCAGCTCCATTTGAAATACTCATATAGGTTGGAAAATTAGTAAGGGGTCATGGCAGGGATTCATGAGAAGGGAGATAGAATGCAGTGGTATATAATAGTAAAGAGGAAAAATGGAACAGGAAGGGCTAAAAGGGATGGAGGTGGAGTAGCTTAATGAAGAAGGGACTAAGAGTGAGATGAACCAACACTAAAGACCTTTTGAAAAAGTCATATGGAAATCAAATGTAGTAGCCATAGACATATCCTTTGATATATATATATCTCCATATATATACCAACACACACACACACACACACACACACACACACACACACACACACACACACACTGCTCTTGGTTACTCTCTAGAACTCGACTCTAAGACACAATTATAAAGACACCATATATTTGAGTTATAGGTCATGAAGAAATTACACTGACTCTAACTGTGAAGCTTCATTCCTGCTGAGCAACTTTCATAGTATTGGAAAGTGCTGTGTGGGTTACCAGAGTAGAAATCCAACCATTAACATTCCAGTTTTCTACTTTATAGCTTGTTCCATTTTTTTTCTCAGCAGTAAGAATCTTCTTAAAAAAAAAAAAAGAATCTTCTTACAATCCTATAGAGTAGTCTCCTTGTGATTACAAAAATACTAACTGATTAAAAAATAGTTATCTTGGGGGAGAAAGTGGAGGGGTTGGTCATTGGTTATGATTTCTTTCACCTCAGGAGGACCTGAGTTTAGCTTCTAGCACCCACATCAGCTAGTTCATAAGCACTTGCAACTCCAGCTCCAGAGGGTTCAGCACTATTTTCTGGCCTTTGTGGAGGCATGGTACACATTCACACACATGTTAGTGAAAAGAATAAGTCTAAAGTTTTTTATTATGGGTCTGGAAAGATGACTTAGAAATTAGGAGCACTTGCTACTCTTTCAGGGGTCCTAGATTCTATACCTAGCACCCACATGATGTCCCACAACTGTGTGTAACTCCAGTCCTGGGGATCTAATGCTCTCTTCTGGTCTCCACAGGCATCCACCACACATATACATCATGTAGTCCATACATGTAAAATAAAAATTCAAAAATAGTGAAATATTTTTAGATTTTTTTGAGAATTTTATAAGTGTGTTTTGATCATATTTATACCTCCTTCCGTTCCTCCCAGATCCACACTTTCTCCTATCTATCCAATTTGTGTCATTTCTTGACCATCAAGGTCAATTTGTGTTCTCCTCTATCATCCATCTTTTAATTTGATATTATTTCTGTTGCTGTGTAAGAGCTTTCTAATTTCATGCAACCCTATTTCTCAATTCTTGTCATCACTTCCTGATGTGGAAATGCCTGGTTTCTTTGGAGACTCAGTTGTATCATGTGATTTTTTTTTTGCTGGAAACTGTCTTATGAGAGGATGCTTTTGCTGAAGCAGAGATGTGGGAAGATATCTTGCTAAGAACAGACATGTGTTTTTCTGGAGGCAGTCTGGGAAAAGGGCATGTGATGTTTTCCTAGAAGCAGATGCTTGAGAGAACACATGATGTTTGGAAAGGATATAAATATAAACCAACAAACAGTGGATGATGCTGGATGGTATTGGTACACCTTGCCACTCTTTGCTGGTTATGTTTGGGCTTTGCTGATGCTGGTCTTTCCTTATGATGATGTGTGGTACTGGTGTGCCTTACTAGTTTTTTGTTGGTTATTGTTTGTTGTGACTTCATAGAGAGAAATGCACCAAAATCTTCTGGTGGTGTTCTGGCAGCTTCTTGCCCCTTCCTTGGGCTCTGGCTGATTGGCAGAGCCTTGTTGTTCCTTCTAGCTTGACCAGCAGTTGCTGATTCATAAATGGTGCTTAGAGTCCTGCTGTTGTTGATTCATGAATGGTTGTTTGCGAGTGAATCCAGCTGCTGTTGCTGATTCATATGAACTGAACTGCTGATATCCTGACAACACAGAATGAATTTGCTCCAAAGAAATATTTCTAAACAAGTCCACATCCTCTTGCTCTATTAATCTTTCCATTTGACTAGCTCAGGTGGGTGGTGGGCTAGAAGGGACATTAAAGCATTTGAACCTCAAAGAACTCTTTAAGGGATTAGTGTCTTCCTCAGAAAATTCTTACTTATACCTGTATCATAAAGTATTTTGTCTATTTTCCTTTAAGAGCTTCAGATTCTATATTAAAGTCTTCAATTGATTTTCATAGAGTAAGAAATAGGGAGCAAGATCACTTATCTACATGAGGATATCTTTATTTCCTAGTATGGTCTGTTGAAGAAGCCATCTTTTCTTTAATGTATATTATTGGCATATTTGTCAAAAAATCAGGTGGGTATGGCTGTGAAGTTTGTTTCTAGGTTCTCTGTACCATTCCATTGATCTATATGTCTATTTTTTCTGTCATTCCATGATGTTTTTGTTACTATTGTTCAATTGTATGACTTGAAATCAGGTATGGTGACCTCTCTAGCATTGTTTTCTTTGTTCTGGATTGCTTTGTTATATGTCTTTTGTGCTTTTACATGAGCTTGAGAGATTTTATAGTTCTGTGAAGAATGCCATTGGAATTTTGATGGGGGTTACAATGAATCTGCAGATAACTTTGGCAATATACCATTTTTATGATATCAATTCTGTCAATCATGAGCATGGGTGGTCTTTCCATCTCTTTTTGTCTTAGTTTTTGGGGGGTTTGTTATTTTACTTACATAAAGGCTATTGTGAAAGGAATTGTTTTCCAATTTTGTTATTGGCATACAGAAAAGCTTATGGCATTTTTAAATGATTTTGTTTTTTGGTATCTTACTACCTTGCTGAAAATATTCATCAGAACTAAGGGTTTTCTGATGACATCCTTAGAAACTTTTAAGTACAGGATCTTGCAATTTTTAAATAGGATTAGAAATGCTATACTGTATTTCATGAGTTCTGGTATCTTGTTTTTATTTTTATTTTACTTAGAGTTTTAAATTTTCTTCTACTGATTTTCACAGTTCATTCATCACTCAACAGTATTGTTCAATTTCTATGAGTCTGTGTATATTCTGTATTCTTGTTGAGTTTTTTAGTTTTATTCCTGTGTAATCAGGTCAAATACAAGAACTATTTAGCTTCTACTGTATTAAGACTTCTTTGTGTACATTGACCATTTTAACAAAAGTTTTATAGATTGTTGATAAGAATGTGTGCTGTGAAGCCATTGGATGGAATGTACTACAGGTGTCTGTTATGTACATTTACTTCATAATGCCATTTAACTCTGATGTGTTTTCATTTATCTTCTGTTTGATATGTTAGTGAGGCAGGTTATTTAGATCACCCACTATTTTGGTGTTGTAGTCAATGCCTTTACATATAGCAGTGTTTCTTTTGCAAAATTAGCTGCACGAAAGTTCAGTACTCATATGTTCACAATTATAATATCCCCTTGATAGACTCTTCAACATGTAGTGACTTTATCTTCTCTAATGCTTGTTTGAGGTCTATTTTGTAAGAATTTCTGCATGAGAATGCTTTCTAGTTCCATTAGCTTGGAGTATCTTTTTCATCCTTTCATTTTAAAGCTTTTGTTCTTAGCCACTGAGGTCTATTCTTATAGCAAAAACTATATTGGTCCTATTTCTTATTTCAATCTAGTCTATATATTTTGATCATGGTATTGCGAGTGTTAGTGTTCATAGTCATTACTGGAGAGTATACATTCATTCATTCCATCTTCTTTCTTCAGTGTTTGATAGTTTCTTAATCCTTGCTTGCTGTTTTACTGTAGTTTGTCTTTCCTGTGACCTCATGGATGTATTTATCTTTATCTTCTCTGGGTAGAATTTTTAAGAGAATCTTCTCTAGTGCTATCTTAGTGGTCGCAGAGGAAGTTTTTTCTTTTTCCTCTAATTAGAAATGATAGTTTTTCTGGATATAAAAATGTAATTCAGCAGTTGTTATTCTGATGGTTTGATTTGGTGCGGCTCTTAGCACTCAATATTCTCTCTTTGTTCTCCATGTGTAGTGATTCAACTGTAATATGATGTAGTAGAGAAATTCCTTTCTGGTCTTACCTGTTTAGTGTTCTAAATACCTCCTCTATCTGGATGCTTATTGCTTTCCTTAGGTTTGGGAAAATGTCTGCCATAATTTTGTGGCATATGTTGCTACAATTTTGTTGAATATGTTTCTTATGTTTTTATCTTGAAATTCTTCTTACTTGTATAGGATTCATACTTTTAAATTTTTGTGATGTTTCATAGATCTCTGAGGTTTCTTTTGTGCTTTCTTATTTCATATTTGTTATATTTTATTTAACATCTTAGATTAAACACCTATGATATGCTAAGAATGTTCTAATTTATCTATCTTATCTTCAAGTCCTAGTATTTTATCTTCCATTTGATTAAGTCCATTGATGAGCATTTCTATTTTATTTTAATTTTTGAGATAATATCTGATATTTTACTTTGGTTACTATTACAATCTCTGTTTCTTTAATTCTACTTTTATATCTTATTTTGAGATCCTTAGAGCACTCAGAAGGCAGAGACAAGGCCACAGCACACCATCTCCAAGTGGCACAGGAAGCCAGCTATACACCCATCAGCCATCGAGGAGGAGGCAGCCTGCATAGGTGAGACCAAACCTGCAGATCTGAGGATCCTGTCCGGAGGCCTCTGGCAAGAGCCTTCCGGTTTCCATCTCCAGATCGGGAACACCTCCAGCCACAGTGCGACATCTCCAAGCAGCACAAGAAGCCAGCTACACCCAGCAGCCAGTGCATAGGAGAGAGCCAGCACAGCCTGCATCCAGAGTTGACAGTGGCCACAGAGCTACATACCCAAATACAAGAGAGTAGGTCTCAGCTGCCATCTTTGCTTCTGTGACTGTGTAACAGATTGGTAGGTGGGGTTCACCGGAGTAGAGGATCACTTGGGACACACTCCACCAGGACTCCACCTGCACCCAGGAACTCTGTAGCACCACAGCAATTTGCGCCAGGGGAAAGCAAGTCACCCAGGGTTGCTGAGATAGACCCGTAGGCACACAGGAGGGGCAAGCTCCAGTCAGTTACAGCAGGCCCAGCTAACACCAGAGATAACCAGATGGAAAAAGGCCAACATGGGAACGTTGCTAACAGAAATCAAGGCAATATGGCACCATCTGAACCCAATTCTACCACAACAGCAAGTCCTGTATACCCCAACACACCAGGAAAGCAAGATTTGGATTTAAAATTACAGATCATGATGCTGATGGAGGGCATCATGGAGGGCTTCAAGAAGGACATAAGTAACTCCCTTAAAGAAATACAGGAGAACACAAGTAAACAGGGAGAAGCCCTTGAAGAATTAAAGGAAAACACAACAAAACAGGTGAAGAAATTAAACAAAGCCATCCAGGATCTAAAGAAGGAGGTAGAAACAATAATAAAATCACAAAGGGAGACAACTTGGGACATAGAAAACCTAGGAAAAAAGTCAGGAGTCATGTATCCAAGCATCAACAACAGAATACAAGTGATAGAAGAAAGAATCTCAGATGCAAAAGATACCATAAAAAGCACTGATACAATAGTCAAAGAAAATGAAAAATGCAAAAAGCTCCTGACCCAAAATATCCAGGAAATTCAGGACAAAATGAGAAGACCAAACCTAAGGATTAAACGTATAGAAGAAAGTGAAGATTTCCAACTTAAAGAGCCAGTAATGTCTTCAACAAAATTATAGAAGAAAACTTCCCTAACCTAAAGAAAGAGATGCCCATGAACATACAAGAAGCCTATAGAACTCCAAATAGATTTGACAAGAAAAGAAATTCATCCCTTCACATAATAATTAAAGCACCAAATGTACTAAACAGAGAAAGAATATTAAAAGCAGTAAGGGAAAACAATCAAGTAACATATAAAGGTAGACCTATCAGAATTACACTGGATTTCTCACCAGAAAATATGAAAGCCAGAAGAGCCTGGGCAAATGTCATGCAGACCCTAAGGGAATACAAATGCCAACCCAAACTGCTATATCCAGCAAATCTCTCAATTACCATAGATGGAGAAACCAACGTTTTTCATATACACAGAATCTTTCCACAAATCCAGCCTTCAGTGGATAATGAATGGAAAACACCAACAAAGAGGGAAACTACACACAAGAAAAAGCAAGAAAGTAATCTTCCTTCAACAAACTCTAAAGAAGATAACCACACAAACATAAAAATTACATCAAAAATAGCAGGAAGTAACAATCACTATTCCTTAATATCTCTTAGCATCAATGGACTCAATTCCCCAATAAAAAGACATAGACTAACAGACTGGATTCGTAAACAAGACCCAACATTTTGCTGCATACAGGAAACATACCTCAGTGTCAAATACAAACACTACCTTAGAGTAAAAGGCTGGAAAATTTTCCAAGCAAATGGTACCAGGAAACAAGCTGGAGTAGCCATTCTAATATCAGATAAAATAGACTTTCAACCAAAAGTCATCAAAAAAGATGCAGAAGGACACTTTATACTCATCAAAGGAAAAATCTACCAGGAAGAACTCTTAATTTTGAACATCTATGCCCCAAATACAAGGGCACCGGCATTCGTAAAGGAAACTTTACTAAAGCTTAAAGCACACATCACACCCCACACAATAATTGTGGAGGACTTAAACACCCCACTCTCTTTAATGGACAGATCAGAGAAACACAAACTAAGCAGAGTCACAGTGAAACTAACAGAAGTTTTGGACCAAATGGATTTAATAGATATCTATAGAACATTTCATCCTAAATCAAAAGAATATAACTTCTTCTCAGCACCTCATAGTACCTTCTCCAAAACTGACCATAAAATTGGTCACAAAACAGACCTCAACAGATATAAGAAGATAAAGCTAACTCCATGCCTCCTATCAGATCACTATGGAATAAGGGTGTTTTTCAAAAGCAACAAAAACAACAGAAAGCCCACATACACATGGAAGCTGAACAATGGTCTACTCGATGATACCTTGGTCAGCGAAGAAATAATGAAGGCACAACATACACAAATTTATGGAACACAATGAAAGCAGTGCTAAGAGGAAAACTTATAGCTCTGAGTGCCTATAAAAAGAAGCTGGAGACAGCATACACTAGCAGTTTAACAGCACACCTGAAAGTTTTAGAACAAAAAGAAGCTAATACACCCAACAGGAGTAGAAGGCAGGAGATCATCAAACTCAGGGCTGAAATCAACCAAGTTGAAACAAAAAGAACTATACAATGAATCAACAAAAGCAGGAGCTGATTCTCTGAGAAAATCATCAAGATAGATAAACCTTTAGTCAGACTAACCAGAGGGCACAGAGACAGTATCCAAATTAACAAAATCAGAAATGAAAAGGGTGAAATAACAACAGAAACTGAGGAAATTAAAAAAATTATCATATCCTACTATATAAGCCTATACTCAATACAACTGGAAAATCTGGATGAAATGGATTATTTCCTAGACAGATACCAACTACCAAAATTTAATCAGGATCAGATATACCATCTAAACAGTCCCATAACCTCTAAAGAAATAGAAGTGGTCATTGACAGTCTCCCACTGAAAAAAAGCACAGGATCAGATGGCTTTAGTGCAGAATTCTATCAGACATTCAAAGAAGACCTAATGCCAATACTCTACAAACTGTTACACAAAATAGAAGCAGAAGGAATATTACCGAACTCGTTCTATGAAGCCACAATTTCACTGATACCAAAACTGCACAAAGATCCAACAAAAAAGAGAACCTTAGACCATTTTACCTTATGAATATTGATGCAAAAATACTCAATAAAATTCTTGCTAACTGAATCCAAGAACACATCCAAATGATCATTCACCATGATCAAGTAGGCTTCATCCCAGGGATGCAGGGATGGTTCAATATACAGAAATCCATCAATGTAATCCACTACATAAACAAACTCAATGAAAAACACCACACAGTCATTTCATTAGATGCTGAAAAAACATTTGATAAAATTCAGCATCCTTTCATGTTAAAGGTCTTGGAACAAACAGGAATTCAAGGCCCATACCTAAACATAATAAAAGCAATATACAGCAAACCATTGGACTAAAGATATAACTCAGAAGGAAGATTCTCATCTAACAGGTTCAGGGTACCAGGCTCAATCTCCAATAATACTTTAAGAGTAAAACACTATCAGAAGAAATAAATCCATAACTGGTAGATAGGTCCACTATGAAATTACAGCAGTAGTCAATTACAAACAAGTGCTGTTTCAGCTCCAATACTCATTTTTATAGTAAAGATACCCAGTTAGTACTATGCATGTTACAATATGAATTACTGGACTGACATTAACCAGTGCCTATGCTTGGGAGCTGAGGAAAGAAAACCTTTAACCTTAGGCCAGTCTGAGTTCAACATAAAAGCCTATATAGAAAATACGAAGGAACAAAATAGTGTGAGAGCCAAAGCTGCTCCACTAAGTTGGCATTGGGCCTTGTATATTGGAAGCATAAGAGGAAAGAGTCAAATGGAGGTGCTGAGTCTGTATACAGTTTCTGTGGTGGTTTTGTGGATAATGGTACCCAACCACCTCTCTGGTTTGTGGATGCTTATCAAACATGGTGGTTCTTTGTAGGGTCAACATATATGTGTCAAGTCTGTGTTTATTATTCCAGCCAGATTCCCATCTCATTGAATACTATGTGGTTGCAGTTTAGCATTACCCTACACTACCCTATCTAGAGTGGTCTGTAGGCAGGTTTTATAGTTGCATGACACTTCTTCTGGGTCCCCAGATTGTGCTATTCAGTATGAGGCTGTTGTATCTACAGTCACCAAGTTACAATTCAGCATGAGTTTTAAAAATGACTTCCTGTGCTGAGAAGAGTGTGAATAATTTTTCTTGCTGCATTATTTAAAATGAAAACCATGTGAAACATTAATGTTAAACAGAGAATTGGTTAAATGAAGTCTGATTTCTGCATACATTATAATGCAGCCTTTAACAATGACAGTGAAGATAGTGTGTAATGATATGGGACTGCTATATAAAGGGATATAAAATTAATTAAAATTAATAGCTTTGCAGCTAATGTTTTAAGGAAGACAAGAGGGCGATATAAGATAAATATTCTGTGTCCCATGATTTAATTTCTTTTGTGTAAATTGTATTGTGCCATTTAATATAAATGCACCTAATCTTTCTCTTTTGAAAAATTTTCATAACAAAAGTGATGATTACGCTATCCATTTTTATTTTTGATAAGGACATGCTGAAACCAGCAGTAGATCAGACCAAGGAACAGAATCATTTCTTGGTTTCAGCCAACCATAGCATTCTTGCTTTCCATATAGCAATAGCATTCACATTTGACCTATTTGAAGCAAAACATAATTAAAAGTGAAGATAGTTGGGAGATGTGTGATGTTGGGTAAGTCCTGGCAATAGAAGTGGCCACATCCCTTAGATTCTATCTGTCTGGGCTGTGATGCAATCGAATGAGTTAGTATGGCAAAGAGAAGGCAAAGGCAGAAAGCACTTCAAGCTGCCAGCCCTGCAAATTGCAAGCCCCTGAACCACTTACCCAAGGCCATGTTAAGACCTTTTACTTGGTAAGAAAACAAACCTTTCTCTAGTGTTGTGTCAGACATCAACAATGCTATGTTGTACACTTAATATATTTTTGGTTAAGCAACTCTACCAGAATTTGAAATTAGAAACAAAAACAACTTCTATGGTGTTTCAGCTGGGATTTTTTTGTCAATTGTAACAACTGTGGGCATATTTAATAGAAACATTTGAAAGGCAACAATCATCTTTTAAAGGGAAATGCAGTCTAGAAGGAATTGAAGCATTCAGGAAAGATAGTGGGCCAGCCCCTGCTGCTGCGGAACCTGGTGAGAAAGAGCAAGAATAAGAAAGAACAGAATTGATATATTTGTATTTACATTTCAAATGATTTCCCCTTTCCTGGCCCCCCACTCCCCAAAAGTCCCATATGCCCTCTTCCCTCCCCCTGTTCCCCCATCTATCCCTTCCTACTTTCCTGTTCTGGTATTGCCCTACACTGCTGCACTGAGCCTTTCCAGAACCAGGGGCCACTCCTCCGTTCTTCTTGGACATCATTTGATATGTGGATTATGTCTTAGGTATTCCAAGTTTCTAGGCTAATATCCACTCATCAGTGAGTGCATACCATGATTGATCTTTTGAAACTGGGTTACCTCACTTAGTATGATGTTCTCCAGCTCCATCCATTTGTCTAAGAATTTCATGAATTCATTGTTTCTAATGGCTGAATAGTACTCCATTGTGTATATATACCACATTTTTTGTATCCATTCCTCCGTTGAGGGACATCTGGGTCCTATAACAGCTTCTGGCTATTATAAATAGGGCTGCTATGAACATAGTGGAGCATGTATCCTTATTACATGCTGGGGAATCCTCTGGGTATATGCCCAGGAGTGGTATAGCAGGGTCCTCCAGAAGTGACATGCCCAGTTTTCTGAGGAACTGCCAGACTGATTTCCAGAGTGGTTGTACCAACTTGCAACCCCATCAGCAGTTCCTCTTTCTCCACATCCTTGCCAACACCTGCTGTCTCCTGAGATTTTAACCTTAGCCATTCTGACTGGTGTGAGGTGAAATCTCAGGGTTGTTTTGATTTGCATTTCCCTAATGGCTAATGATGTTGAACATTTTTTAAGATTCTTCTCAGCCATCCGAAGTTCTTCAGGTCTTCAAAAAAATATAAGCCAACTTCTATACTAGCTATAGAGACTATTACAGAAATCTTCATATAAATAAATAATCCACTGCTCAAGAAAAAAAAAAAGAACAGAGTCATTTCAAAGTGAAAGAGGAAGAAATTCAGAAGCTTCCGAAAGAAGTAAATAAAAGGGGCCAAAGAAAAGGGTGAGTGAAGCCCAGAAAGTTGTGAGCTAAGTACCCAGACTTCTAATTGCATGGCTCACCAGAGGCACTGAGGGGAAGCCTCATCCAAAGGAAAGCCAGGCACCTGAGTGCGGAGACAGACAGCTAGACATACTCTCTGGGTAAGCCTGTGCTGTCACAAACCGTAAGTCTACTTGCAAGTTTTGATGAGAAAGTCATTCCTCTGGCTGGACAAATCACCAAGGGTAGAAGGTCATCCCACTTGTCACTTGAGCCAACTCAGAGTGGGGTGGCTGGGCACCACCTTGAAAGAAAATCTGCTGTTTAGAACTGCCACTCTGGAGGCCAGAGAACAACCCTAGGATGTAGTTTCCAAGAATCCCTGCTGTTGGCTAGCCATAAAGTGCAGCAGTAGGCTGGGTTCAAACAGTGGCATGTATGGGGAAGGCGGCTTCATCCTCAGGTTCCAGTTGTTTCTTACCAAACAAATCTCATCAACTTGGGTCACCCTGGGGTTGGACACACTGAGCCTTGGTCTATAGCTGTCTATCTGTCAATTTTTATTACACATTTTTATATTGTTGGACAATCTTTTTCCTTTTCTTTCTATGTTTCCCCAGTTTTCCTTTTTATTCTTTTGTTTGTATGATTTGTTTTTCAAGACAGGGTTTTTTCTGTGTAGCCCTGGCTGTCCTGGAATTGCTCTGTAGAGCAGGTTGGTACAGTACTCAGAAATCCACCTGCCTGTGCCTTCTGAGTGCTGGAATTAAAGGCACATGTCACCACTGTCTGTCCTCCCCTATCTCTTTTGTTATATTTATATCAATATTTTGAAGTTTAGTTTTTAAAACTCTTCTGCTTTGAATTTTGTCAAATTTATTAAAGTTTCTTTATAAAGGCCCTAATTATTAGAAAATGGTTTTCATTTTTCATTTTCCAAATCTCTTCATTTTTCCCTTTACTACACTCTTGCTTTCATTTTCCCCTTTCACCGATTCCCTCTCCTAAACGCTTTTTAAAATACATAGAACACTTAATATTAGTTTTGTCATTTTCTATTTTATAATCATAAGTGACTTATTAGTGGACTTTAATCTGCTTTAAGTATATGATTTGATGTTGTTACACCAGTTTGTTTTCTCTACTCTGAAATGTCCTCTGAAAAGGTAGGCTTCTCAATAGTAACA